>NC_092876.1:24972045-25073204 GCF_028372415.1 Notamacropus eugenii
TTTGATAAGTTTGAGTTTCAAATTTTTTTCCCTTCCTCTATCCCCTCTCCCCTTCCAAAGATGGCAAACAAGCTGCTATAGGTTATACATAGGTTATGTCCAAGGTTCAAGGAGGAAATTGCAGCTACTGTTATTCCTGTTATTTAAATAAAGACTTTTGCTAAAGAACTGAGTCTACAGACTAATTGTAAAGAGCATACCAGTGGCAGCTTCTGAGCTATCATGTCAAGAGGATGGGTAGTCATAGGGTTCCTCCTAGAACACTGAAAGTAGTAGCAGCTGCCCATCCTAGGTATCCAACCTCATTCATGCCACTGTGGATTTGGGGAGTGAACCCAAAGGGTGATGTTACAGTTCCATGTGTAGGTATTGTCACAGCTGATTTAATGGAAGGTCCTTGAGAGAGTGGACTGTTTCATGCCTATATTCCTGGTGCCAATCACATTTCCTAGGATGCAGTATCTTCTTAATAAACAAATGTTTGTTGCTTGCTGACTGGTTAGAAAAAACAAACAGTCATCTAAAAGTGAAATTAACCCTCTTGGAAAGGAGTTGTTTCCACTCTCACTGAATATGTTCAACCAAAATATGCATTAATACTTAGGGGGAATATTTTGGAAGGGATTTCTATTCAGTTAAGTAGTTTAGCTGGCGTGGCCTCTGAGGTCCCTTCCAATTTATGTACAATTTTGTGAAATTGATGTGATGTACTACATGGTCTCTAAGGACCTTCCAAGCTCTCCAATTGTATGTTCAAAGGAACCTTCCAAATTTGACATAACTATTCTAAGGGGTATTCCAGCTTTCATATTCTCTGTCCTAAGGTTCCTCCTCATTCTAACATTTGGGATTCTCAGGGGCCTCCCAGATGTGAATTCTATAATCTAAAGTCCCTCCCATCTTTCAGGCTCTATGTTCTAAATGTCAAGGTGGAAATCCACTGATTACCCAACCCCCACTTAAAAGTAATAGCTATTATTAGGAAATAATTCTTCTTGACTGAATCGACCAGAATTAGGTGTGACCAAAGACTGGACTTTTCTTTGAACCATTCAAAGACATTTCAACCAAAGGTGGCAGGAAAAATTGGAAACTGAGTGAATGCCCATCAATTGGGACACAACTGAACAAGTTGTGTTATATGAATGTGATAGAATACAGTTACTGTAAAAACTAATGAAGAGGACAGTTTTAGAAAAGCCTGGGAAGCTTATATAACTGTTGCAAAATGAAGTGAGCAGAACCAGAAGAACTATCTACACATTATTGGCAATATTGGAATGACACAACTGTAAAAAGACTTAATAACTCTGATCAACACAATAACCCAAAGAACTCATAATGAAATATGTATCCAACTCCAGAAAGAGAGCTAATAGACTTAGTGCAGACTAAAGCAGATTTTTTTTTTCCATTTCTTGCTTTTTCTTCCTTTTCTTGGAACATGGCTGATGAGGAAATGTGTTTTACATGGTTACACTTATTTGTCATCGAGTTTATTTTTCTTGCCTTCTTATTGGGTGGGGGAGGTAGTCCACTTTGTACTTGTTGTTCTGCCTAGTTTCAACTCCACAGAACCAGATGCCCTTCCCAGAACAAGCTCATTACTTTTAAACTTACCATCATGCTGCTGACTCAAGCCTTGATGGACACCACCTCCCTTAGCTTCCTCTCTCCTCCAATTGGAGGGCGGGAGGACAGAATGCCAAACTCCTCCAAATGCCTTCCTTTGTGGAGAGCAAAAATTGGACTCAGCTCACTCTACTTTTCATCTGCTGCCTTACCTGCTTTCAGCTCCACAGAACAAGATACTCCACAGAACAAGATACTCTATGATGTCCTATCCCCATCTTCCTTCTCCCCACTTTCCTGCCTCCTTTTGTGCATCATCTTCCCCTTTAGCTTGTAAGATCTTTGAGCATAGGGACTGCCTTTCTTTTTGTCGACATATCCCCAGCACTTTGGACAGTTCCTGGCACATAGTATGCATTTAATAAATGTTTACTGGATTAAAAGGAGAGAATTTGGACTGAAAAAAAATAATAAAAAGTCTCTATGCTTTGAGTAAATAAAGAAGAAAGAAGAGAGAGAAAAGAAGGAAGGAAAACGAAAGAAAGAAAGAAAGAAAGAAAGAAAGAAAGAAAGAAAGAAAGAAAGAAAGAAAGAAAGAAAGAAAAAGAAAGAAAAGAAGAGAAGGAAGGAAGGAAGGAAGGAAGGAAGGAAGGAAGGAAGGAAGGAAGGAAGGAAGGAAGGAAGGAAGGAAGGAAAAGAAACAACTCTAATGCATCAGGAATATGAGAGTATCGAGTAGCCAAGCTCTGGGGACCTAACCTAACTAATAAGTGCTAGTGGGAATTGGTATGGTACTGCCAGAGTGTGTGTTAAACAAGGGATACACACACTCTAACACTGAAATTCTATGATCTGTGCTCCTCTGACTCATGTAACAATGGTTTTGTCCTCTGTACAAAATAGGACATGACTTCTTGGAAAATGCCTCCTCTGCATCCTACTCCTTTGCCTCCTGGGACTAAGCAAAAGAAAAAGGAATTCTTTTGTCAGGTTATCTCAATGTCATAAGGAAGATCAGGGAAGGACCTCAGGAGCGGGTCTCCAGGCAGAGTGAGCTCTTTCCAGGAACAGAATTAAATTGTATCTTCTTTATTTGACTTCCACCCCATGAGGCCCAGACGTCACCTCACTGAAACAATCTCTGAATACTGGTCATGGGCATCTTGGTTCTCTGAGTTCTGGCTCTGCAGGTTGCTTCAAGAACGGATTTTTCTGAAGTTAAGGGATGCATAGTGAATCTCTTCTGAGGGTGCTTGGGTGACTGAGCTGGACAGAGGCAGCCTGGGACCCCTGTGTTGATCCTATAGAAGTAAAGAGAAAAGAATCCATCACAAGCCCAGGATGCTGAGGCTCTTGGCCTGACCCTAGAGAACCAATCATGGTTTGAGAAGCTTGCTGCCTTGACTTTTGATCAGGGGCCTTTCTCTTAGGAATGGTTAGTGCTAGTTGCTTATGCATATGACCTATCAACCAAATTATAATCTTTTGGGGGGTGGGGCACAGAGTGAGATAAAAGGAGAAGGAAGCCATAAGCTGGTAGTCAGAAAAATGGTTTTGAGTGTAATCTTTGCCTATTACTCCATGGGGGAACTTTGAGGGGGCCCCCACTGATGTAATCCCCCTGCTGATGTAATAGCTGGTGCATGTAGTTCTTTAAGTTCCACCAAGTGATTTGCAGATCTTGTTTCACTGGACTCCCAAAGCAACCCCATGAAGCAGATGTTAGTGATATTATTATCCTATTTTACATATGGGGACAATGAGGCTAAGAGACATGGAGTGATTTGCCCAGGGTAAATCCCAGTGTCAGAAGTTGGCTCTGAACCCTCTTCATGACTCCACAACCAGTCCACCCTGCCAAGTTATAGTACATCTTATGTTACTGTGTGACCTCTTCTCCTTTCTGGGAAAACTCTAAGCTCCTTGTGTAAGTTCCTTCCTTCTGCTGGGGCTCAATTTTCACCTATATAAAATGAATGAGGTTGTACTAGGCAAGCTCTAAGGCTTTGCCAGTGACTTGCTGCATGACCTTGGGAGAACCCTTTTCCCTCTCTGAGCCTCTGCTTTTCCCTCTGTAAAATAAGCTCTTTAAGATTTCTTTCAACTCCTAAGTCTATGAAAAGTGTGTAACCTTGGGGGAGTCACTTTCTCACTCTGACCTCAGCCTCACTCCCTATAAAATTGAAGTGAATCAGTCCAGGTGATATCTTAGGTCCTTTTCCTCCCTGATCAGGAAGCATAGGGATGCGTTGCAAAGAATACTAGATGTGAAATCAAAGGACATATCATTGAATGACACTGCCTCAGTCACAAAGTGGCCTCAGCAAAATATTTTCTCTTCCATTATATGTGAATCTAAGGGCTTAGGTGAATTTATTTCTAGGGTTCCTTTACCCTTAAAGTCCTGATCTTATGAACTCTATTATATAAATAAAATGCGTGAAGGCAAGAGGGCACTAAATAAGGAAGGTCTTGATTCAGAGCCTTGCATATGGGGAGAATTATGGCTTGAAGGGTATGACCAGGACCATGGAACAAAGACTCTCAGGGATATGAGGGAACGGCTACTCCCAGCTGAGAAAATTGAAACCAAGAAAGGAAAAGGAGCTCGCCTCCACTTCCTGATCTTGCCATCTCTTGTTGACTCTCGCCAATCTGCCTTGACCTTATTACTCAGCTGAAATTCTCTCCCCAGAATCATCAACTTATTACACAATAGAATGGTTTTTTCTCTGTCCTGATCTTTGTTGACATTTCTTCTGCTTTCGATGATGTTCATCATCCTCTTCTCCCAGGTATTCGCTTCTCTCTGAGTTTTTTGTCACTGCTCCCTCTGGGTTCTCCAATCTATCTGATCATTCCTTCTCCATCTCCTTGGTTGATTTGTTTTCCATGTCATACCTACTAACTATGAGTATCCCCCAAGATTATGCCCTGGTTTCTATTCTCTTTTTCTCGGCAATCTCTCATTTCGTAATTTCATCAGTTCTCATGGGTTGGATTACCATCTTTAGTCATATGACTCCCATATCTATACAGACTGTCCCAGAAGTTTTAGTGCTCTTTAAAGTGTGTTTGTTTGATTTTTGATACCATTAAACTGCACTGAGACTCCTGGGACATCTTGTATATTCAGCCCAACATTCTCTGCTAAACTAGTCCAACATTATTAATTTACTATTAGACATTTCAACTAGATGTCCTGTATCCATCTCAAATTCTGCTTATCCACAACAAGACTCATTCCATACCCCAAGTCCCCTCTCCCTTGATCTTCTCCATCCCCTTGGAATTTCCTGCCCTGTTTCAAGTGCCCTGTCTCTACAAAAACTTTCCTGGTGCCTTAACTATCAGTGCCCACTGTCCCATAATCTCCTTGTACTCATTGTGTGTGTATCCAATAAATAATTACATGCATGCATTTTGTGTCCCTGTGGAGACAAAATTTTTTAGGGGTAGAGGATAGGGCTCTTTTCTTTTTCTCTTTCTGTCCCCACTGCTCAGCATAATAACTGACACATCATATGGGCTTTATGAATGCTTATTCAAGGACCTCCTCAGCCCCCCACCTCTACAGCCCCTTTCTCCCTATGATTGGAGAAGATAGAGGGTGATCTTGGAGAACTCCTCAAAGATCCTCCATTCAAGCAGAGCGCCCAGGACTGCCCTCTCCTCATTTTCCACCTGAATGCTCTCCTGGACTTTCTCATGTTCTCCAGAAACGCATTGTCCTGCAAAATCACATCAATTCAGGGCTGCTAGTGCAGTGAACAGAGCACTGGCCCTGGAGTCAGGAGGACCTGAATTCAAATCAGGCCTCAGACACTTGACACTGACTAGCTGTGTGATCTTGGACAAGACACTTAACTCAGATGGCTTCCCCTCCCCTCTCCAAATAAAAAGATTACTTCAGTTCTCAAACTCATGCATGCCTACGTTGGGTGCCTCAATCTACCACTTTTCAATTTCTTTTTGTGCATTGTCTCCCACATTTGGACAGAATCTCTCAAGGGCAGGGATTATCTTTTGCCTTATTTCGTATCCTCAGAGTTTAGCACAGTGCTCGGCACATGAGAGATGCTTAATAAGCATTTATTTAGTGACTGACTGATTGATTGATTGACTGACTGACTGAATGACAAGGTCTCAGATGTTGGTGCAAACTCCTCTATTTCTCATTTAAAAGCCCTTCACTCTCTAGCTACAAACATTGGTTCAAGGCTAATGAAAACATTATTCCCTATGGTACTTGCTGTTCTAAGCAAAAGGGTCTACATGTTATTCTCTGTTCACAACTTTTCACATTCAACCTCTGCACCTTTGCAGAGGTAGTGGACATGACTGAAATGCATTTAGTCTGGCTACTCCCCTCTGCCTTTTGGAATCTCCTAGTTCATTTTGTGGGCAGCTAGGTGGTGCAGTGGATAGAGCACTTTGCTGGGAAGCAGGAAGATGTGTCTGAGTTCAAATCTGGCCTCGCACTTACTAGCTGTGTGACCCTGAGTGAGTCACTTAACTCCAGTTTCTTTACCAAGAAAACCCTCAATGGGGTCATGAAGAGTCGGACACTACTGAAAAGTGACTGGATGGCAACAAGAAACTTACTTTATAACTCAATTCAGAGGCTACATTCTACAAGAAATCCTGCCCCAGTAGTTAGATCTATCCCTCCCAAATTACTATAGTATGAATTAGTTGAGATAACCTATTTCATAATTTTCAGTTTATGTTGTCCTCTTCCCTCCCACCCCATCCCCACAGCAGAATATAAGTTCTATTTCATAGTCATTTTACTCCAAGCACCAAGGACAGTATTTGTCACTGTTTCTTTTTGACCCAACCTACTATTTCATTAATGTAAACTATATTTTTCATCAGCATAGAGAAGTGAGGTGGCACAGTGTATAGAATGATGGGCCTGAAGTTAGAAAGACCTGAGTTCAAATCTGGCCTCAGACACTTACCAGCTGCTTGACTCTGGACAATTCACTTAACTTTGTTTGCCTCAGTTTTCTCATCTGTCAAATGAGCTGGAGAAGGAAATTGTGAACCACTCCTAGTTTATTTTGCCAAGAAAACCCCAAATGGGGTCATGAAGAGTTGGACATGACTTAAATGATGGAACAACAGCAGAACACATAGCCCACAGAGCTAGTAGAAGTCACAAGCAACACTTGAAAACAAGTATCCTTGACCCACCCCCATCAGCTTTCCACAATGCTGCCTCAGACCTTGCACATAGAAGACTTTTAAAAACTCATACTTGAATTGAAGCTGGCCCAACTCCTTCGTTTCAAAAATTAAGAAACTAAGACTGAGAGGGAAAAGACCATGTCTGAGATCCACTGAACATAATACTCCAAATGTGGCCTGACCAGGGCAAAGACCATCCCCTCTTCTTGGTTTATAAGTGGCAGAAACCATTTTTGAATCTTTTTTAACATCCCTGAGTTTTGGAAAATGAGAATGGCATTTCAGAACCATGGTCAAGTCACTCACCAAAGGGACCCCTTCATCGACCTGATTTACATTATCCACCTCCTTGTTGTTCTGGGGGTCTGAGTCCTCTAACTGCTTCTTCTTCAGGAACTTCACACTGAAGAAATGAGCCCAACATTGTGACATGATCTCCAATTCCACCACTGGGGTAGTCCTTTCCTCCCACACCCAACTCAGTTCCAATGTCAGTCACCTCACTCACAGTGCCAGAATGAGACATAGTGCAAGAAGGGCCATGATCCCGATGCCCAAAAGGATCCCTTTAGAGAATGTGAGGGTGGAATTTTTATCTGTAGAGAAAAAGGATTAGATTTGTAAGGGTCTCCAAAGAATATGTGATTCAGGCAGCTAAGTGGCACAGTAGATAGAGTGCCAGCCCTGGAGTCAGGAGGACTTGAGTTCAAATCAAGTATCAGACACTTTCGGTGCAGCTTTGCCCTCTGTAAAATATCAGGTGCTGCTTTTTCGTATTAAGGATCTAAACCTTCCAGAAGTTTCTGGTGTTCTGCTTATCAGCCTAAAATTTTTCCTCTTCCATTCATAAAATACCTATGTTTTCAGAACCTAGTGCCTAGCCCCCAGTACTCACAGATAACATTGAGATGAACAGTTTTCTCTAGGCTCACTTTGGCCCCAGGGAAGGTCAGTTGACAGGTAAGATTGGAGCCATGGTCTTGGAGTCTTGGGGTGAGGGTCAGCTCAGAGAAAAAGGGAGTTTCTCTGCTCAATTGTTTGGAGGAGAGGATAGCCCCTGTCCAAGAAAAAACAGGGGGTGTCCCACATGCTAAGACCAAGGGGGAAATACAAATCACTGTCACCAGGTGTCCAGGCTCCAAGGTCCCTGGAATGTAGATGTGTGGCTTCTGTGTCAGATCTGGGAGAAAAGAAAATGAAGCAGACCTCAGATAAGGGACCTCCAACTTTAACTAATAACTTCCATACCATCCCTGATATATCTCCGGGTTCCTCTGACAGGCAAATGCCCCTTCCAAAGTTAAAGCTCTGTCATTCCTTCATCAACTCATGGCCTGAGCAACTCAGTGATGCCTAGGGGCCCTGTTCCAGCAAATAAGAGCACACAATATGGTCTCCACTATAATGTCTTTCGTGCTGTCCTCTATAACCTAGATATTCATTCCTCTTCCAATATCTCTGGCTCTACCTCTGACTGCCAGGATAGTCAGAGTCATTGCCAATTCCTGACTCACTTAGCCTTAACTCATGCCTTGTTCTCCAAACGGAGAAGACCACAACTAACCCCTCTCCCATGTCTCACACCTTCTAAACTCTTCCCTGACTTTGTCACAGGTCCTGACTGGGATCAGACCTATTCCTGTGACCTGTCCTCACCTTCACATATGGAGTATGAGGGACTCCACTTCCCAGTGATTCTTCAGAAACTCCCTCAATCCCATGGCCTAGATCCCTTCCCTGTCACTAAGGTCCTTACCTTGCACAGTCACATTAATCATATAACTTTTGTAATTGAATTTCAGAGTGTCTCCTATGTGGATCCGGAAGAAATATTGCCCACTGTCCCTTTTCTGTACATCCATGATGCTCAGGGAGCAATTGTTCTTCCCAGGATCCCCAACAAGATGGAATCGCCCCCTGGCCTCCTTCTGCACCTGCTGCTTTGGGTTATTTGTCGCCACTGGATTGTCTCTGTCAGTATTGGCTCCTTCTTTGAACCAGTATCCAAGAACCGGGAAGCCCCGGGTTGCATAATATGAAGGGTAGGAGAAAGAACAGAGGACCTGGATGCACAGTCCTTCTTCTACTGTCACTGATGATGGGGCCTCCAGCTTAAACCCTTCCTTCTGGGACAGGGACCCTGCGGGCAGAAAGATACTCAGGCAACACTAATCATGAAACTTCAAGTAATAGAACAACCATTCTTACAGCAGGAACAGGTCTCAGAACAGGATATCAGAGCACAGAGCATGGAAAGCATCTGAGAGTTAGAAGCAACCACACAACAAAGATTACTCAAAAGGAAAGAGAAGTCAAACCATCAACCTTCAAAGCAGATAAAGGATTTAACAATCATCTACTTCAATTCCTTTATGCATTGCTGAGGAAACTGAGGCCCAAAGAGATTTTGTTGACTTGGCCAAAGGGCCCACAACCAGAGTCAGAGGTGATAGGACAGGTAAGACCTTCTGGCTCCAAGGCCTTTGGTCTCTTTGGGGAGTTACCCTAACCATCCCAACACCAGCCCTTAACCCACTCACCCCTCAACAACTGGAATATCAAGAGCAGCAGCAGCAACATCTCTGATCCAGTAGAGAGATATGATCTGCCTAGAAATACTAAATGCTACGTCATTCCACAGAGCCCATGAGTCCCCACATCCAATCAACAACCAAGATGAAATGCAAAGAGGAAGCTAGGATGAGGAAATGCACATTTCCTCAGAGCTCTGGAAAATGGTGAAAAAAATGAGTTTTGGGCTTTGAACTCTCGACAGGAACAGTCAAAGCCCTCTAGTATGTGGCCCCAGGCCCCCTGTACCCAAGTCCCCTTAGAAACTGAGCCCTCCAATGGAGCCACTCAGGGTTTACACTATCCAATATAAGGTTATGGGAGAGTCTGATCAAGCTGTAGGTCTATATGAATAAGCAGGGTCTGGATGTGAGAAGGCAGGGAGGGAGGAGACTCTCAAGTTGTCCCTGACTAGAGACAGGGAGAGGGAGAAGGGAAAGACCCAGGCAGAAAGAAATGAGTAACCAGAGACCACAAACACAGAAGGAGAGCTCAGAGACAGCTTACAGTCAAGGCTACCTCAGCCCATGCTCAGGAGGTAGTCCTTCCAACTCTGTCACTGTGCAGCCTGTCATGGACCTCCCCAGGATTCAGACTTTAGATTGTGGAATACGGAAGGGAATTTTGAAAAGTTTTAGAGTAAGGAGGGACCTCAGTACTTGGAGTATCAAAGCTGAGAAGAATCTTAAAATAAGAAATGTCTGGGTTACGAAGGACATGTATGGTGATGATCATTGAATACATGAGAGCTGATGAGATGATCAAGTAATACAGAATGAAAAACACTGAGAGTCCAGGATAGAATCATGGGGGTACTCATGATTAGGGGTTATAAAATAGATGAAGATCCAGCAAAGCAGACTGAGAAAGATCAGATATACCAGTAGAAAGAGAACCAAGCGAGAACAGTGACATGAAAACTCAGACAGAAGAAGTCATCTAGGAGGAAAGTCTGATCCATAATGTGAAATGTTGCCAAGAGGTCCAGACTGAGAAAATTAAGTTGGACAATTAAAAGATCTTTGCTAATTATGGAGAGAACAATTTCATCTGAATGATAAGGAAGATAGATGAGAGAGGAAGAGAGAACAGAAGGGAAGGGAAGGGAAGGGAACACAAGGCAAGGCAAGAGAAGGGAAAGGACAGGAAAGGAGAAGACAGCAGAGGAGAGGAGAGAGAGGATGAGAGACCTAGAAAATTCCTGTGCCTTCTGGCTGGGAAATGGCATGCCTACTTTTAGAATCAATCAGGTGAAAGATCTCCTATCAGAACCTGGGGTCTGGGATACTCAAGCCTACAAGTTCTTAGAGTTCTGAGGAAAGGGCTCTCAAGATCAGAGAGCACATGTAATGAAAGAGTAGTTCTTGGCTCTTTCTATTCCATTGTGGAGTCCTACTGAAGCTCCCCTTTAGTGTGTGAAACTTTCTGCTGGGCACTGAGGCCAGAGCCCTTGGACAGTCCTCAGGCTGCCTGTCTTTGGATTCACTGGTTCTCTCCCCACGGGTAGAAAAGATGGAAGCAATAGAATCTGGAACACCAAATCTCCAAACCATTTGAAGTCATTCAGGAAATTTAAGGACAGCCAAGAGAATACTTTTGTTGGGGTAGATTGAAGAGAGGAGAACCCAGAGAGACCACGGGGTTCTTCTTGCAGTGGGTAGGATAAGAGTAACTGACAATAGAGGAAGAAGGCAGAACTGCTCAAGCATTGTTTGCCCTTTAGTTGTTGTGTTAAGGAGCATGAGTGACCTCTGCACTCAAAATGATAGAATTAAACTGGTTAACAGGGAGCTGACACCTAAGATAATTGAGGTGATGGTATAGCCACCTCTAGCTGTCCTGGATAAGTGCAGACCATCTGGCCCAGAGGAATCATATCTTTGCATCGTGGAAGAATGGGTAGATGTGATTATTGAGATCCAGTCAGTGACATCTGATCATGGAGAACAGAAAAAATGCTGCAGGACTGAAAAAAGATAAACATACTCATGTTCAAAGATAAAGAGTAGAACAGTGTCTGCAGAATGTAGATCAGACTTGAATTCCTGGGACAACTAGGATCAGATTATTTTTAATGATTAGCAGACCTAGAGTAAAGAAAATAGTGATGCCAAAGAGTCAGAATCTTTTCAGGGTAACCACCAGAGTAAATTAGAAGAATTCTAGAGAAATGTTTTTCCTCAATTTTGGTAAAGGTATTGATAAAGAACTGCAAATTACTGTTGTAGGAAAGATGAATGTCCAATAAACAATGTTATCATCATATAGACTCAAGACTGGCTTGATGGCATGCTGATAAATAGCCTAGTATCAATCTAGAAAAAAATATCCAGTGAAGAACACCAGAGATGTGAACTGGGGCCTGAAGACGTGAAAGACCAGCCCATCAAAATTTTGGATAACACAAAACCAAGATAAGTAGCTTACACAGTGGGTGATAAGAGGCAGCATCCAAAATGTTCTTCAAGGGCTTGAACATTGGGATGAATCTAGTGAGATAATATTTAGCAGAAAGAAATTGGAAGTCTTGCCTTAGGTTTCAAGAAGTAAACTTTGAGTATTACACGGCGGAGGCATAACTAGACAGAAAAAGATCAAGGGAGTTAAGCAGACTATAACATCCATATGTAAGGAGATATGGTAGCCAACAACAGTGATGCCATCTGGTATTCCTTTGAACTTCCAGGACTAGAGAGGAGACAGTCCCTTTGCATTATGCCCTGTGGAGGATTGTGCCAACTCTCAGAATCACATTTTTGAAAGACCACTGATAAACTGGAGGGTGGCCAGAGGACAATGAAGATGGTGAATGACTTGAATCCATGCCACATGAGGAAAATTTGAAGGAACTGGGACATTCAGATTGAAGAGGAAATTATTTAGAGAGCAAATAGTAGCTATCTTCAAGTACTGGAACTGAGATTATTTGTAGGAGATCCCAGGCACGTTATTTCCATTCCCACAGGGCAGAATAAGAAGCAGAGGAGGTAAACTACAAAGAGGCAAATGTGGGCTAGATGCCAGGTACCCTCATGCAACTCCACTCAGGTTCTTTCTCTTTCTCCATCTGACTCAGGAGAGGATTGAGAGAATTATGGGAATTGAGTGAAACCCACTGACTCCACCTTGAGACTCAATTCTGGAGTTACCTCAGTTTCCTTTCTGTTCAATTATGGTTCTAGTCCATTTTCTGTCTTGTGAGAAAACTTCATTGCATTGTTTGATCCCAACCTTGTATGGCTAAGAAACTGAACCGCCTCTAACCACTACTTAACAATCCGTCTAAGGATGTAGGTTTTGCTGACCAGAAAACCAATCAGATATGAAAATTAATTCAAAGAGGTTGTTTTTTATTTGTTACAATTATATATCTCCAACAACCATATTTCTTGTCTGAAAACTGGTCCCATGCTGTCAATCAGTTACTGTTTTCATTGGAGGGAGGGTTGGATCTAGCAAGAGATTTTCACACACCTCTCCCTTTCAAAAAATAGCACATGATTTCTATGCAGGTAAAACACAATGATCTTAAAGGATGTACAAAGACAACATAAGGATCATAAGCCTCCTAGAAGGACTTGACAAATTAAAGAAAATTTGAATTCTACACTTAATGCAAGGAATAATACAAGAAAAGCACCAAGAACTTCTGACTACAGAAAAGAAAGATCTCCCCAAAAGTACACATTGATCACCTCCAGAAAAAAAAAAGCATCATCATCATCATTAATATTTCCTACAAATGTATAGGATAATTTACATTCACATTTAAATATATGAGGATTCTTTCAAACATTTAAAGAATTATTATGATTGTTATATAAATTTTTCTTAAAATGCAAGCAAAGCAATGTAGAGAATCCGTTGATAAGATAAAAACACTCCTAATATCTAAGCCAGGGAATGATAAAGCAAAGAAAGAGACCGATATCATTGACAAATATTGATCAGAATTTTAGCAACTTGTCCAAGAAATCATGCATTATGATCATGTTGGATTTCTTATACCAGGGACTCAAGGATGGTTCAACAGTAAGAACAGGAACAACACAAGAGTTACGTTCAATATAAAAACATTTTAAAAATATGATCATCTTAATTGATGCAGAAATGCATTTGACAAAGGAAAACATACATTTTTGCAATTTAAAAAGAAAACCTTTAAGGAATAAACAGAGCGAAATCTCTTTTAATGTAAACAAAACTACCTAAAACTCAAACCAATTACCACATGCTATAGACAAATGTCAGAGGCTCTCTCAGAAAATACAGGGGAAAAGCAAGGATTCCAATCTCCATATTATTTGACATAATTTTCAAAATGTTAGCAACAGCAATGTGAAAGGAAAGGCAAATGAATAGTATAAATACAAGCAAAAAGGAGAGCAAACTATCCTTATTGCTGAGGACATGCTAGCTTGCTCAGAAAATTCTAAGGAATCATTAACACCTTAATAACAAGCACTTAGTAAATGTTGAAATGTCTTCATAGCTTCACTAAACTTTCAAGTTACTTAAAGGGCTATTAAGCTGTGCAACCTTTTGATTCAGAAATACCACTACTAAGTCTATATCCCAAAGAGATCAAAGAAAGAGGGCAAAAATGTGTACAAATGTTATTTATAGTAGCACTCTTTATTGTGATAAAGAATTGGAAATCAAGGAGATGCCCATTAATTGGGGAATGGCTGAAGAAGTTGTGGTATATGTTGGGATGAAATAATATGGTGCTACAAGAAAAGATGAGGTAGATGCTCTCAGAGAAACATGGAAAGACTTATATGAACCGATGGAAAGTGAAGTGAGCAGAACCAGGAGAACATTGTACACAGTGATGTGAATGTATATGTAGATCCCATATCAGATTGCATGCCATCTTGGGAAGGAGGGGAGGGAAGAAAAGTTGGAACTCAAAAGCTTGTGGAACTGAATGCTGTGAACTAAAAATCAATAAATTTAAAAAGACAATGTACACAATAACAGCAGTATTATATAATGATCAACTATGTAACATACCTGTTCTCAGCTATACAAAGATCCAAACAACTCTGACGGACCTATGATGAAAAACGCTATCAACCTTCAAAGAAAGAACTGATGGAATCTGAATGTGATTGAAGCATGCTTTCTTTGTTTTTTCTTGGGGTTTTGTCGGTGTTTTCTTTCATAATGTGATTAATATGAAACTACGTCTGCATGACTGCACACATATAACCTTTATCAAATTACTTGCCTTCTCAATGATGGGAGAGAGAAGGAACAGGGGGAAAGAATGTAAAGCTAAAAATTGTAAAAAAAAAAAAAATGAAGGCTAAAATTTGTTTTCAGAAGTAATTGGAAAAAATAAAATATTAGAAAGTTGGGGGATGTACAATCGTGGTTTTGTACAATAATAACAAAATCCAAGAGGTGATAATAGAAATGGATATTCTATTCAAATAATTGCAGAATACATGAAACATTGGGTAGTTAATCTACCAAAACACACTTTAATCCTTCCAAATGATTTCTCTATATAAACATGTGTTATTAAGCTGCTTTCAGTTGCGTCTGACTCTTCCTGACCCATTTGTGATTTTCTTGGCAGAGATACTTCAGTGGTTTGCCATTTCCTTCTCCAGATCATTTTACAGACGAGGAAACTAAGGCAAACAGGGTTAAGTGACTTGCCCAGGGTCACACAGCTAGTCAGTGTCTGGGGTTGGATCTGGACTGAGGAAGATGAGTGTTCTTGACTTCAGGCCAACACTATCCACCAGGCCACCTCGCTGCCTCAAACATCTGTTGGATTTCACCAAAATCCTTGTCAGTATTTATTGATCTAAACATGTGGCTTTTGTGATTTACATGATTAGTAGTGCTTGTTATTTCATTATATTGCATGCACTGAACCAACTTTGCCTCCCTAATGTAAATACAACCTGACTGCCGTGTAAAATCTTTCTAATAAAGTGTTAATCTATTTTCTAATGTTTTGTTTAAATTTTTGTATCAATGCTCATTAGAGATGATGCTCTATGGTTTTCTTTCTCTGCTTTATATTTCCCTGGCTCAGTTAGCAGAATCATATTTATAACACACAAAGAAATTTAAAGAGCTCCTAATTTACCTGTTTTTACAGTCAAGTGAGATAATATCGGAATTAATATTATCTTGGAATATATGATATGTTTATCTTGTAAAGCTATCCATTCCTGGAGACGTTTTCCTGGAATTCACTTGTGGCTTCTTAATTTTTTTTCCTTAGACTAGGTTATTTAAATAATCTGTTTCTTCTTTTGTTAATCTGAATGTTTAATGTTTTGTGAGTATTCATTTCTTCTGGTGGTCATTTTTGGCACATTACATAATTTCAGATAATGTATTGTATTTTCTCTCCAATTATTTTGAATCATTGTTTTTGCTTTTCAAAATAAAGCATTTAATTTTCCTCTCTATTGAGTCAAATTATATGTCTGTATATTTTCTTAGTTTTTACTTTCAAAAAACAGTTCCTACTTTTACTTGTCATTCAATGTGGAATTTTCTTTGCTTTTAACTTTATTAATCTATTCTTTATTTTTCAGAATTTGTACTTTGTGGTTTAGCTGGAAGTTGCTTTGTCTTCTTCTGAGTTTTTTATACTTTTTTCCAAACTCATTGACTTGTTGCTTATCACTTTTGTTACTGAAAGAATTGATAGGTAGAAATACCCGCCTGGAACAACTTCAGCAGAAAGCTCTCGTCATGTTCCTGGGTGAAGCTGTCTACTGTTTCTACAATTTAATATTTGGCTCAAATGATCCTTTGAATTATGTTATTTAGGAGCAAAGTCATCATTAAGCATTCATCAAAGGTCCTTCATTTTAAATAATCTTTATGTAAAGGTGTCATGCAGAGTTCAGAAGTCTGTAAACTCTTTTGGGTCGCCAGTCAATAATTGTGACCTCTAACTTTTCTAAAGTTCCATTCTCATCTTAACCTTATTTTTAATCTATTTGGAGAAAGGCATTGGATTTTTCTACATCTGAAAGGGGTATATTAAAGTCCCTTACTGTTATCATTTTACTATTTCTCCCTAAAATGTGATTGTTTTTTTTAAGTCACCTTAAGCATGATGTAGTTTCCCTACTTATCTCTTTTACTCCCATCTCTATCTGCTGAAGTCTTAAATGATATTATGGACCCCAAGTTTTCTTTTATTTTTTGGTTGTTCTTGTTCAGCTGATATAGCATGGATTTTGTTCCAGGCTCCAGTTTTTAACTCTGAATCTCTATGTTTCAAGTATATTTCTTCCAGGGGAGTTGCCAAGATGGCAGAGTAGAAACACACACATATGTTAGCTCCTAACCCACAGCTCATAAAATACCTGTAAACAAAAACTCCCAACAAATTCTGGAACAGCAGAAGCCACAGAACAACTGAGCTGAGGAGATTTTTGTTCCAGAGAGACCTGAAAAACCGACAGCAAAAGTCTGTCGTGCACTGGACCTGGAGCAGAGCCCAGCCCTGCCTTGGCTGCATGGCACCGAGGGGAGCTGATCCAAGCAGCCTTCAGGGACAGAATCTCCAGCAGCAACGCAGGTCCCTCCACCCACAGGCACCAAAGGTCAGTAAGAGGGTCTTTTCAGCTTGCCGAGAAGGGAGCGGGGTGTCCCCATGACTCAGGCTCCCTAGGGAGACAGCAGGGGAGGCAGCAGCAGACAAGGGCTCCCTAAGCAGGCAGGAGCTCAGATCCATTGTTGAAGGTCTCCACATAAACTCGCTGAGGGAACTGAGCCATGTGTGGCAACTTAATCTCATACTGAATAGCAGCCCCACCCCTGCCAAAAGCCTTGAACCTGGGAAGAAGCATTTGAATCTCAGCCCCTAAGAGCTAGCTGGGTGGAACTGGAGGCAAGATGGGTGTGGAGAGGAAACTCAGAAGTCAAGCAACTGGCTGAGAAAATGCCCAGAAAAGGGGGGAAAAAATAAGACTATAGAACGTTACTTTCTTGGGGAACAGGTGTCTCCCCCCATCCCTTCAGATGAGGAAGAACAAGACATACTGCCAGAGGAAGTCAAGGGCCCTCCCTCCAAAGGGGACTTAAACTGGGCTCAGGAAATAGAAGACCTTAAAAAACAAGTTAGCAGCTTATTAAAGGAGAACCAAAAAAAAACTGAGGAAAATAGCAGCTTTCAAAAGAGGCTAACTCAATTGGAAAAAGAGATCCAAAAAACCAACGAGGAGGAGGTTTTAAAAAGCAGAATTTGCCAAATGGAGGAGAAGGTTCAAAAGCTCACTGAACAAAATAATTCGTTGAAAGAGAGAATTGAGTCCAGGGAAAAGAATGACTATGAGTTAAACCAAGAAGTTAGTAAACAAAACCAAAAATTAAAAAAAAATAAAAGATAATGTAAAAGAACTCATTGGAAAAACATCTGACCTGGACAATAGATCCAGCAGAAATAATTTTTAAATTATTGGGCTACCTGAAAGCCATGATCCAAAAAAGAGCCTAGACACTATCCTCCATTAAATTATCAAGGAAAACTGTCCTGAGGTAGTAGAATCAGAGGGCAAAATGGATATTGAAAAAATTCATCAGTCACCCCCTGAAAGAAACCCGATCAGGGAAACTCCTAGGAATATTGCGGCCAAATTTCAGAGTTCCCAGATCAAGGAGAAAATACTGCAAGCAGCTAGAAAGAAACAATTTGAGGGCTGTGAAAATACAATCAGGATGACACAGGATCTGGCAGCTTCAACATTAAGGGATTGAAGGGCTTGGAGTAGGATATTCCAGAAGTCAAAGGAACTGGGATTGAAGCCAAGAATCACCTACTCAGCATATCTGAATATAATACTTCAAGGGGAAAAATGGACATTCAGTGATAGAGACAAATTTGAAGATTTCATGGCCAGGAAAAGACTAGATCTGTATTTAGAATTTTGACTTCCCAAGACAAGAATCAAGAGAAGCATGAAACGGTAAACAAGGTAAGAAAGGAAAAAAAAAGAAAAATCATAAAAGACTCTCTAAAGCTGAACTGTTTACATTACTACATGGAAAGAAAATATTTTTAGCTCTTGAATCTTTTCTCAGTATTTGGGTAGTTGGAGAGATTGTACACACACACTCAGACACATACACATAGATAAATAGAGAGTACAGGGTATGTTATATCAGAAGGGATGATATCCACATACACACACAAAAAAATAAAATAAAACAAAATAAAATAAAAATTAAGGGGTGAAGGAGGAAAATTCTGGGAAGAAAAAAGGAGTAATAGAATGGAGTAGGCTATAACTCATAAAAGAGATAAGAAAAATCTTATTCAGTGGATGAAATAAGGGAGAAGGGGGGGAATAAAGCTACTCTCCCCACATATGGCAGAAGGAAAGAATAACATGCTTACTAAATTTGATATGAAAATTTATATCACACCACAGGAGAGTAGGAGAGGAGGCAACAAGTGGAGAGAGGGGAATATTAGAAGGGAGGGAAAATGGGAGAAGGGAGTCACTAGAAATAAACACTTTTGAGAAGAGACAAGGTCAATTGTAGGGGGAAAAATAAGGGGGGTAGGGTAGGTCAGAGGGCAATATAATTAGTATTACACAACATGATTACTATGGAAGTCTTTTGCAAAACAACACATGTCTAGTCTGTATTGAATTGTTTCCCTTCGTAGTGGGGCTGGGGATGCGGGGTGGGGGGGGAGAGAAGTTGGAATTCAAAGTAGTAGAAACGAATGTTGAGAATTTTTGCTGCATATAATCGGGAAATAAGTATTATAGGGATAGGGGTATGGAAATTTATTTTGCCCTGCAAGAAAAGAAGGAAGATGGGGATAGGACAAGGGTGGGGTGTGATGGAGGGGAGGGTACATTGAGGGAAGGAGCAACCAGAAGGCAAGGTATTAGGACGTGGGGGAAGGGGGGTGATGGGGAGAAAAATTGGTCATGTCACAAAGTGAGGTAAAAGCAATTAGTATTGAAACAATTGACTGAATTAATTACTGAGAATAAATCAACGACATCTTTAGTTTGGAGAAAAGAATTTCAGTCTAACTTTCCAAGAGGAAGGTAACCTCTGATAAAATTTGGCATTGATGGAAAAGTCAAGGTTTTAATGGTAAATTTGATTCTATGATTGCCATTTAATCAGGAACTGGAACATGTGTGGAAAGGCATGTAAGCTACTTAAGACTTGTCTAAAAGTTGTTCCTTAGCCAAGGTGAAACTATAATCATATTTTAAACCTGGTTAGAGGAACTTGCCATTTTTAGATGATGTGGGACTACAAAGTGACTGTTCTTCTGAGTCTAACTCCAGGTAGGGGAAGCAAGAAAGGTGATCCGAGCCTCCATTACATGATGCCAGTATGCTCATGAGATACTGGTATGAACTGCATAGGTGATCTCAAGGGAAGAGTGGGAGAGCAGCTGTTCAGCATGGGCTGAGGTGGGTTTCTCTGGACTCAGCTTCCCCAGTGACACCTGGCAGACTTTAAGCCTGACTGAATGCAAGTGGACAATCTACTCCTGCCTGGAATAGACATGAAGTTGGGGAGATATTGTTTCCCTGCGATGTCCCTACTCTTGGGGGCAATTCCTTATAGTCAAAAGGTTTGTAAGCTTAATACCAGATCTATTCAATTATAGATTATGGGTAGAGGAACATCCGAGGCTGCCTAAAATTAAGCTACCGGGCATAGGACTTTAGACCAACAACATTAAGTTAGCGTCTTTTTCTTCTTAGTAATACTGAGGAGACAATTAGATGAAGAGATTGTGAAGTTAGTAACATAAATATTATGTGTGTCTCAGTTGGCTTATGTTTAAAAAAAAAATTCTTCTGTGGTCCATATTGTAAATGCTTTAAAAAGATGTATCACCTGACCAAAAGTTTGAATTGCTTTATCTCTTATAAACTGTGTTAAAAATTTTTTAAAAGTTCATTTCTTCTAAGTAGCCTATGATTGCATTGTGCTTTACAATCTTTTGTTATCCACTTACATTTTGGGGGCGAGGTGATTTCATTTATGTTCACATCGTGAGTATAAATTCTATATGGTCCTTCCCATTATCGTCTTTGCCCAATGATTACAATCAATAAATGAAACTATCTTTTTGGACTCTGTACATGAGTGTACAGAATAGAGACAATTTAAAAAGAAAAAAAGGCAAGTTTGATATATGAAATTAAAATCTTTGGCACAAATAAAATTAATGAATTTGAATAAAAAAGGAAGGAGTTAAATGGGAAACAATCTTTGCATAAATTTCTCAGATAAGGGTTTACTATTCAAGAAAAATAGACAAATAAAAGTAATACCTAAGATCTAAAGCCATTCCCTAAAAATAAGTGTTCGAAGGATGTAAAATAATCATTCTCAGAATAAGAATTGCATGGCCTAGCCGTACCGGATCTCAAATTGTATTATAAAGCAGCAACCATCAAAACCACTTGGTGCTAGCTAAGAAATAGAGGGGCTGACCAGTGGAATAGTTAGGTACTCAAGACACAGTAGTCAATGAATATAGCAATCTACTGTTTGAAAAACCCAAAGACCCCAGCTTCTCGGAAAAGAACTCACTGTTTGACAAAAACTGCTGGGAAAACTGGATAACAGTGTGCCAGAGACTGGGCATAGACCAATGCCTGACACCATACACAAGAATAAACTCCAAATGCATACATGATCTCGGTATAAAGACTGATACTATAAACAAATTAGGGAAGCAAGGAATAGTGTATTTGTCAGATTTATGGAGAATGGAGAAATTTATGACAAAACAAGAGTTAGAAAACATTATGAAGAGCAAAATGGATAATTTTGGTTACATTAAATTCAAAAGTTTTTGAGCAATTAAACCCAACGCAACCACGATTAGGAAGGAAGCAGAAAATGGGGAAACAATTTTTGCAACTAGTGTCTGTCATAAAGGACTCTAACCCTAAATATATGTAGAACTGAGTCAAACATAGAAGAATACAAGTCATTCTCCAACTGATGAATGGTCAAAGGATATGAACAAGCAGTTTTCAGATGAAGAAATTTAAGCTATCTATAGTCATATGAAAAAATGCTCTAAAGCACTATTGATTAGAGAGGTGCAAATCAAAACAACTCTGAAATACCACATCACGCCTGTCAGATTGGCTAACATGACAAAATAGGAAGATGATAAATGTTGGAGAAGATGTGGGAGGGTTGGAACACTAATTCATCGTTGGTGGAGCTTTGAACTCATCCAACCATTCTAGATAGGAACTTGAAAGTAAGTCCAAAGGACTACAAAAAATGTGCATACCCTTTGACTCAGCAATATCACTTCTAGGACTGTATCCCCAAGAGATCATAAAAGTAGGAAACAGTCCCATATGCACAAAAATACTTATAGCAGCTGTCTTTGTGGTGGCCAAAAACTGGAGATTGAGGGAATGCTCATCAATTGGAGAATGACTGAACAAGTTGTGGTATATGAATGTAATGGAATACTGTTGTGCTATAAGAAATGATGAACAAGAAGACTTCAGAGAGGCCTGGAAGGATTTCTATGAACTGATGCTAAGTGAAAGAAGCAGAACCAGGAGAACACTGTACACATCAACAACCACAGTGTGAGAGGAATTTTTCTGGTAGCCTTAGCCCTTCATAACAATGCAAAGACCTAAAACATTCCCAAAGGATGCTTGAGGCAAAATGCCATCCACATCCAGAGAAAGAATTATGGAATTGGATTGCAGAATGAAGTACAATATTTTCTCTTGTGTTATATTTTGGTTTGGTTTGGTTTGGTTTTTCTCATGGTTTCTCCCGTTCACTTCCATTCGTCTATGCAAAATGACTACGGTGAAAATGTGCTTAATAAGAATGTATGTGTAGAGGTCATGTAAAATTACATAGTGTCTTGGGAAGGGAGGGGGAGATAAACTAAGCCTTATGGAACTGATTGTAGAAAAGTGAAAACAAAAAAATCAATATAGTTCAAAAAATAAGAATTGCGAACTATTAATGAGCATATGAAAATTTGTTACAAAACATTAATGAGAGAAATGCAAATGCGAGAAGCCCTAAAGTTTTACACCATATGCTGCAAGGTGGCATAAATGACAAAAGATGGGAATGATTGATAGTGATATATTTGTGGGAAGATAATTTTGTGAGAAATTTTTAAATTACTGCATGCATTTTGGAAAGTTGTTTATAAATGTGCAAAGAAGTGGCATGTTCATACCTTTTGACCCACAGATTCCACTAGTAGGCATCTACCCCCAAAAGGTCATTGATTTAAAATAATGGTTTCCAGAAGAACATTATACACAGTAAGAGATACAGTGTGTGAGAACTATGTGTAATAAACTGAGCCCTTCACAGCAGTGCAAGGACATAAAACATTTTCAAGAGAAAGAGCTATAGAGTAAGAACTCAGAATGAAGCAGACTGTTTTCTCTTGTGTTATGTTTTGTTTCAGTTTAGTTTTCCTCATGGCTTCTCTCATTCATTTTAATTCGTCTATGCAGCATGACTAATTTGAAAATGTGTTTAATAGGTATGTATGTGCACAGCCCATCTAAGACTGCAGGCTATCATGGGGAGGAAGGGGAGAAGAATGGGGAGAAAATTTAAAACTAATGGAAGTGACTGTTGAAAACTGAAAACAAACAAATTAATCCTTTTTTAAAAATGGTTCTATATGAAACAAAATTTTTATAGCAGCACTTTTGTGGTATCAAAGAACCAGAAACAAGGAAGATGTCAATTCATTGAGGAATGGAAAAGCAAATTTTGTCACATGACTTAGAATATTACCGTCATTAAAATATGACAAACATGATTATTTCAAAGCATTGTGGAAAGATGTACACGAACTGAAGCAAATAGAGCCAAAATAGTCATCTATATGACTACAAGAGTTAACATTTATGGAGCGGTCCAAACCTTGCAAAGCACTTTCCAGGTTTATCATCTGTCCTCACAACAACCCTGTGAAGGCCATACTATTATTATCTCCATTGGACAGATGAAGAGACTGAGACTGAGTTTACTGAGAGGTAAAATGAGTTGCCCAATGAGTTACACCTGAATGCAGGCTCGCCTTACTTTGTTGGGCTTTGAAGATGTGTTTTTCTTTAAAAATCAAGGTTTGTGGCAGTCTCATATTGAGCAAGTCTGCTGGTACCATTTTCCCAACAGGATGAGCTCCCTTAGAGTCTCAGTGTCATGTTTTGGTAATTCTTGTAATATTTCAAGCTTTTTCATTACTATTATTATTCCGTCTATTACGGTGATCTGTGATTAGTGATCTTGGATTTTGGATGATACTTTTGTAATGGTTTTGGGCATCACAAACCACACCCATATAAGATGGTGAACTTATCTGATAAACACTGTGTATGTTCTCACTGCTCGATCAACCCATCTATGCCCCATCTCTCTCTCTCTCTCTCTCTCTCTCTCTCTCTCTCTCTCTCTCTCTCTCTCTCTCTCTCTCTCTCTCTCTCTCTCTCTCTCTCTCCCTCTCTCTGGGTCTCCCTACTCCCTGAGACACAACAGTGTCAGAGAGTACTACTTAAACTTAGTTGAGAAAGTGGTGGCAGGGTTTGAGAGGACTGACTTCAGTTTGGATAGAGGTTCTACTGTAGGGGAAATGCTGGTAAACAGCATTGCATGTTACAGAGAAGTCTTTCACAAAACGAGGAATTGTGACAGCCAACCTTCAGCAACCACCAAGCTGATCACTCAGCAGCCATCAACACAGAGCCAGACCTTCCTCCAGCAAAGAGATTATGGCTTGTTGAAGGCTCAGGTCGTGGTTAGCATTTATTGCAATAAAGTATTTTAATATCAAATATATACTTTGAGTTTTTGGACATTTAGACTTCTTTTGCACACTTTATATACTACAGGATAGTGTAAAGTTATGTTTAAATGCCCAGGGAAACCCCAAAATTTACGCAACTTACTTTAATGCGATATTTTCTTTATTGTGGTGGTCTGGAATCAAACCCTCAACATCTCCAAGGTATGCCTGTAGAAAGTGTCTGAGACACAAGCCTAGCGCTCTCTCCACAATGCCATCTAGCCACCTCAATGATACAAATAGAAAGAAAAATTAGCACAACACAATCAAAAATGATGGTTAAAAAAAAAGAACAAGCATAGCCACAAAGAAGAGACATGAAACACTTCACTCACTCCTTTGCAAGGACACGGAGTCCACAGATGGAGTACACTGAAGCTATTGTCAGACTTTTCTTTCAAGGCATGCATCGTTTTTGTAGATTGCTTTCTTACCTTACTCTTTTTTCTTTAAAAAAAAAAGATTATTATTAGGGTTGGCCCTCTGTGAGGGAGGAGGGGAATGGATATAGAGGAAAATTAGACAGCTAAAAAACGATATCGGTATAACGTTTATTTTCTTAATGCTGAAATAAATTGGAAAGAATACAAAAAATTAACATGGAGATACAGGAAGCAGGTCAGCTTTGGAATATGTGATTCCTTGTTCTTAATGCAAGCTGCTTCAAATACACTCTTGTTCTGTTCTGTATATATGCAAATGCTCATGTTTATAAATATCAAAATCATTATAAAAATTTAAAATTATGAAAAGGAAATTCCTGGACATTTCAGTTGAATGACATGCAAATAGACATTGGCTTATGATCTATGAGACCTTATACTCTCACAGGACATAAAAAGAAAAGAAATGGTTGAGTCCCTACCTTTGAGGACCAGACATTCTGCTGGGGATGGGGGAGATGGGGCATATAGAAACTAAATGTAGCAAAACGTGGCAATATGGAGCAAAGGAATCATACAGCAAAGTGCTCTGGGAAAAGTCTGGGAGGGAGAGAAGTCATTAGGTACCTGATTTCGGGAGTGGTTTGTTTATGTCAGGAGTCAGGGATCTGACTGGAGCATTGAAGGCAGAGAAAGTTTTCTGAAGGACAAAGCAGAAGGGAGAATAGGCAACAACTCCAACAAGAGATGGACTTAGGAGGTCAAGAGCAGATGGATGAAGTCATCCAGTTGATGGCACACTATCTATGGCCCAATAACTCTCAGTCATGGATGTCCACTGAGGGCAGAGTAAAGCCAAAGGTTGTTCCTTATCCTTGCTGAAGACTTCTCCAGCCTCAACTTTACCCATACAGGCAGGGAGCATAGGCAAATCACTGTCCACCTGTAGGCCTCAGTTTCTTCAACTGTAATGTGAGAGACTGAAGTAAATGACTTGCAAAGTCTCATCTGGATCTAAATCTATGAACTCACCAAGGAAAAAGCAACTTCTCCCTATAATCAGCTGTTGAAGCAGCCCAGGTGCCAGGCTCCCAGACAAGGCCTCCCAGGAACCCTGGTGACTGCCAGGGCTGTTGCCTCTGTAACTCTTCTTCCACCTCCTTCTCCCCATTGCAGCTGTTGCTACTGTCTGCCATCCCTCCTTCTTGCCCCTCCTAAATATTTGTTGTCTTTTCTGATGAGGAAACTGAAGACCAGACAAGGGAAGTGATTCAGTGAGCCCAGGTGACACAGCAAGTAAATGTCAGGGAGTGAGCTAGAACTCAGGTCTTCTGACCCCAGCCTCCCACCCCCATCTCTGATGCAGGTCTGCCATTCTGTATTCTCTGTTCTGATTCCATCCTTGGCACAGGCCTGAAGATGAGGTGGGGGGAGGGGTTATTTTCGGGTGCGTTGGCTGTTCTCACTTTGTCCTCAATGATTTCTCCTCCTGGAAAAGGAACCCAGTCTGATTCAGAAAAGGAGCTCTGGTAGGCAGGCAGGCACTAGGGAGCAATGGGGAGTGGTTCCCATTTCATCCTTAAAAGGGAGAAGCTTAGGTTGAGGGTACTGGGGACCTAGATCCCAGGGTCAAATGGGGAGGAGCAGCCACACATACCTGCTATAATAGAGATAGGTGAGGCCATAGGTAAGAAGGAAGCCAATTCCCATGAGGGCCCCTCGGAGCAGAGTCAGGAGCAGAGGCCAGGAACTTTTCTGTTCCCCTGAAAGGAGGCAAGGGAGACATGAAACAAGGGAGGGATCCAAGAGGCCAACCCCTGATTCTAGGGTCTGCTCTCAGTCCTCCATCTCCGCAGCCACAGAGATCTTCTGCCATCAGATTTCCTAACCCCTACTCTTTTGTTTTCAAATTTATTAAATGATTTCTTTTCAGTTTTCAACAGTCACTTCCATAAGTTTTAAATTTTCTCCACCCTCCTTCCCCAAGATGGTATGCAATCTTATATGGGCGCTAACACATACATTCTTATTAAAAACATTTTCACATTAGTCATCTAACCCGTTTTCTTTCCACACGTAAATCGAACCTCTGTATTGGCTCAGGGGGAGATACCTTGTCTCTCAGCACTCACCAGCCAGGATGACCTGGACAGTTCTCTGTAGCATTACTCTGGCCCCAGGGAGGGTCAGTTGACAGGTAAGATTAGAACCATGGTCCTGGAGTCTTGGAGTGAGGGTCAGCTCAGAGAAAAAGAGAGTATCTCTGCTCAGTTGTGTGGAGGAGAGGATAGGCCCCGTCCAAGATAAAACAGGGGGTGTCCCACACACTAAGACCAAGGGGAAAACACAAATCACTTTCACCAGGTGTCCGGGCTCCAAGGTCCCTGGAATGTAGATGTCTGGCTTCTGTGTCAGAGCTGGGGGGGAAAGAAAATGAAGCAGACCTCAGATAAGGGACCTCCAACTTTAACTAATAACTTCCATACCATCCCTGATATATCTCCGGGTTCCTCTGACAGTCAAATGCCCCTTCCAAGCTTAAAGCTCTGTCATTCCTTCATCAGCTCATGGCCTGAGCAACTCAGTGATGCCTAGGGGCCCTGTTCCAGCAAATAGGAACACACTATATGGTCTCCACTATGATGTCTTTCATGCCATCCTCTATAACCTAGATATACATTCCTCTTCCAATATCTCTGGCTCTACCTCTGACTGCCAGGATAGTCAGAGTCATTGCCAATTCCTGACTCACTTAGCCTTAACTCATGCCTTGTTCTCCAAACGGAGAAGACCACAACTAACCCCTCTCCCATGTCTCACACCTTCTAAACTCTTCCCTGACTTTGTCACAGGTCCTGACTGGGATCAGACCTATTCCTGTGACCTGTCCTCACCTTCACATATGGAGTATGAGGGACTCCACTTCCCAGTGATTCTTCAGAAACTCCCTCAATCCCATGGCCTAGATCCCTTCCCTGTCACTAAGGTCCTTACCTTGCACAGTCACATTAATCATATAACTTTTGTAATTGAATTTCAGAGTGTCTCCTATGTGGATCCGGAAGAAATATTGCCCACTGTCCCTTTTCTGTACATCCATGATGCTCAGGGAGCAATTGTTCTTCCCAGGATCCCCAACAAGATGGAATCGCCCCCTGGCCTCCTTCTGCACCTGCTGCTTTGGGTTATTTGTCGCCACTGGATTGTCTCTGTCAGTATTGGCTCCTTCTTTGAACCAGTATCCAAGAACCGGGAAGCCCCGGGTTGCATAATATGAAGGGTAGGAGAAAGAACAGAGGACCTGGATGCACAGTCCTTCTTCTACTGTCACTGATGATGGGGCCTCCAGCTTAAACCCTTCCTTCTGGGACAGGGACCCTGCGGGCAGAAAGATACTCAGGCAACACTAATCATGAAACTTCAAGTAATAGAACAACCATTCTTACAGCAGGAACAGGTCTCAGAACAGGATATCAGAGCACAGAGCATGGAAAGCATCTGAGAGTTAGAAGCAACCACACAACAAAGATTACTCAAAAGGAAAGAGAAGTCAAACCATCAACCTTCAAAGCAGATAAAGGATTTAACAATCATCTACTTCAATTCCTTTATGCATTGCTGAGGAAACTGAGGCCCAAAGAGATTTTGTTGACTTGGCCAAAGGGCCCACAACCAGAGTCAGAGGTGATAGGACAGGTAAGACCTTCTGGCTCCAAGGCCTTTGGTCTCTTTGGGGAGTTACCCTAACCATCCCAACACCAGCCCTTAACCCACTCACCCCTCAACAACTGGAATATCAAGAGCAGCAGCAGCAACATCTCTGATCCAGTAGAGAGATATGATCTGCCTAGAAATACTAAATGCTACGTCATTCCACAGAGCCCATGAGTCCCCACATCCAATCAACAACCAAGATGAAATGCAAAGAGGAAGCTAGGATGAGGAAATGCACATTTCCTCAGAGCTCTGGAAAATGGTGAAAAAAATGAGTTTTGGGCTTTGAACTCTCGACAGGAACAGTCAAAGCCCTCTAGTATGTGGCCCCAGGCCCCCTGTACCCAAGTCCCCTTAGAAACTGAGCCCTCCAATGGAGCCACTCAGGGTTTACACTATCCAATATAAGGTTATGGGAGAGTCTGATCAAGCTGTAGGTCTATATGAATAAGCAGGGTCTGGATGTGAGAAGGCAGGGAGGGAGGAGACTCTCAAGTTGTCCCTGACTAGAGACAGGGAGAGGGAGAAGGGAAAGACCCAGGCAGAAAGAAATGAGTAACCAGAGACCACAAACACAGAAGGAGAGCTCAGAGACAGCTTACAGTCAAGGCTACCTCAGCCCATGCTCAGGAGGTAGTCCTTCCAACTCTGTCACTGTGCAGCCTGTCATGGACCTCCCCAGGATTCAGACTTTAGATTGTGGAATACGGAAGGGAATTTTGAAAAGTTTTAGAGTAAGGAGGGACCTCAGTACTTGGAGTATCAAAGCTGAGAAGAATCTTAAAATAAGAAATGTCTGGGTTACGAAGGACATGTATGGTGATGATCATTGAATACATGAGAGCTGATGAGATGATCAAGTAATACAGAATGAAAAACACTGAGAGTCCAGGATAGAATCGTGGGGGTACTCATGATTAGGGGTTATAAAATAGATGAAGATCCAGCAAAGCAGACTGAGAAAGATCAGATATACCAGTAGAAAGAGAACCAAGCGAGAACAGTGACATGAAAACTCAGACAGAAGAAGTCATCTAGGAGGAAAGTCTGATCCATAATGTGAAATGTTGCCAAGAGGTCCAGATTGAGAAAATTAAGTTGGACAATTAAAAGATCTTTGCTAATTATGGAGAGAACAATTTCATCTGAATGATAAGGAAGATAGATGAGAGAGGAAGAGAGAACAGAAGGGAAGGGAAGGGAAGGGAACACAAGGCAAGGCAAGAGAAGGGAAAGGACAGGAAAGGAGAAGACAGCAGAGGAGAGGAGAGAGAGGATGAGAGACCTAGAAAATTCCTGTGCCTTCTGGCTGGGAAATGGCATGCCTACTTTTAGAATCAATCAGGTGAAAGATCTCCTATCAGAACCTGGGGTCTGGGATACTCAAGCCTACAAGTTCTTAGAGTTCTGAGGAAAGGGCTCTCAAGCTCAGAGAGCACATGTAATGAAAGAGTAGTTCTTGGCTCTTTCTATTCCATTGTGGAGTCCTACTGAAGCTCCCCTGTAGTGTGTGAAACTTTCTGCTGGGCACTGAGGCCAGAGCCCTTGGACAGTCCTCAGGCTGCCTGTCTTTGGATTCACTGGTTCTCTCCCCATGGGTAGAAAAGATGGAAGCAATAGAATCTGGAACACCAAATCTCCAAACCATTTGAAGTCATTCAGGAAATTTAAGGACAGCCAAGAGAATACTTTTGTTGGGGTAGATTGAAGAGAGGAGAACCCAGAGAGACCACGGGGTTCTTCTTGCAGTGGGTAGGATAAGAGTAACTGACAATAGAGGAAGAAGGCAGAACTGCTCAAGCATTGTTTGCCTTTTGGTTGTTGTGTTAAGGAGCATGAGTGACCTCTGCACTCGAAATGATAGAATTAAACTGGTTAACAGGAAGCTGACACCTAAGATAATTGAGGTGATGATATAGCCACCCCTAGCTGTCCTGGATATATGAAGACCATCTGGCCCAGACGAATCATATCTTTGCATCCTGGAAGAATGGGTAGATGTGATTACTGAGATCCAGTCAGTGCCATCTGATCATGCAGAACAGAAAAAAATGCTGCAGTATTGAAAAAAGACAAACATACTCATGTTCAGGGATAGAGGGTAGAGAGTGTCTGCAGAATCTAGATCAGACTTGAATTCCTTGGGCAACTATGATCAGATAATTGTCAATGATTAGCAAACCTAGAGTACAGAAAATAGTGATGCCAAAGAGTCAGTATCTTTTGAGGGTAACCACCAGAGTAAACTAGAAGAATTCTAGAGAGATGCTTTTCCTCACTTTTAGTAAAAGTATTGATAAAGAACTGCAAATTCCTGTTCTAGGAAAGATGAATGTCCAATAAACAATGTTGTCATCATATGGACTCAAGACTGGCTTGATGACATGCTGATAAATAGTTTAGTATCAATCTAGAAATAAATATCCGGTAAAGAACACCAGAGATGTGAACTGGGGCCTGAAGACGTGAAAGACCAGCTCATCAAAATTTTAGATAACACAAAACCAAGATAAGTAGCTTACACAGTGGGTGATAAGAGGCAGCATCCAAAATGTTCTTCAAGGGCTTGAACATTGGGTTGAATCTAGTGAGATAATATTTAACAGAAAGAACTTGGAAGTCTTACCTTAGGGTTCAAGAAGTAAACTTGGTGAGTATTACACGGCGGAGGCATAACTAGACAGAAAAAGATCAAGGGAGTTGAGCAGACTATAACATCCATATGTAAGGAGATATGGCAGCCAACAACAGTGATGCCATCTTGTATTCCTTTGAACATCCAGGACTAGGGAGGGAACAAACCCTTTGCATTATGTCCTGGTGAGGATTGTGCCAACTCTCAGAATCACATTTTTGAAAGACCACTGATAAACTGGAGGGTGGCCAGAGGTCAATGAAGATGGTGAATGACTTGAATCCATGCCATATGAGGAAAATTTGAAGGAACAGGGACATTCAGATTGAAAAGTAAATTACTTAGAGAGGAAATAGTAGCTATCCTCAAGTACTGGAACTGAGATTATTTGTAGGAGATCCCAGACACGTTATTTCCATTCCCACAGGGAAGAATAAGAAGCAGTGGAGGTAAACTACAAAGAGGCAAATGTGGGCTAGATCCCAGGTACCCTCATGCAACTCCACTCAGGTTCTTTCTCTTTCTCCATCTGACTAAGGAGAGGATTGAGAGAATTATGGGAATTGAGTGAAACCCACTGACTCCACCTTGAGACTCAATTCTGGAGTTACCTCAGTTTCCTTTCTATTCAATTATGGGTCTAGTCCATTTTCTGTCTTGTGAGAAAACTTTATTGCATTGTTTGATCCCAACCTTGTATGGCTAAGAAACTTGACCCGCTCTAATCACTACTTAAAAACTCATCTAAGGATGTAGGTTATGCTGACCAAAAAACCACTCAGATCAGAAAATTAATGCAAAGAGGTTATTTTTTTATTTTTTACAGTTCTATATCTCCAACAACCCTATGTCTTCTCTGAAAACTGGTCCCATGCTGTCAGTCAGTTACTGTTTTCATTGGAGAGAGGGTTGGATCTAGCAAGATATTTTCACCCACATCTCCCCTTCAAAAAATAGCACATGTTTTCGTATGCAAGTAAAACACAATGACCTTAAAGGATGTACAAAGACAACATAAGGATCATAAGCCTCCTAGAAGGACTTGACAAATTAAAGAAAATTTGAATTGTACACATAATGCAAGGAATAATACAAGAAAAGCACCAAGAACTTCTGACTACAGAAAAGAAAGGTCTCCCCAAAAGTACACATTGATCACCTCCAGAAAAAAAAGCATCATCATCATTAATATTTCTTACAAATGTATAGGATAATTTACATTCACATTTAAATATATGAGGATTCTTTCAAACATTTAAAGAATTATTATGATTTTTATGTAAATTTTTCTTAAAATGCAAGCAAAGCAATGTAGAGAATCCTTTGATAAGATAAAAACAGTCCTAATATCTAAGCCAGGGTATGATAAAGCAAAGAAAGAGACCGATATCATTGACAAATATTGATCAGAATTTTAGCAATTTGTCCAAGAAATCATGCATTACGATCATGTTGGATTTGTTATACCAGGGACTCAAGGATGGTTCAACAGTAAGAACAGGAACAACGCAATGAATTACATTCAATATAAAAACATTTAAAAAACATGATCATCTTAATTGATGCAGAAATGCATTTGACAAAGGAAAACATACATTTTTGCAATTTAAAAAGAAAACCTTTAAGGAATAAACAGAGCAAAATCTCTTTTAATGTAAACAAAGCTGCCTAAAACTCAAACCAATTACCACATGCTATAGACAAATGTCAGAGGCTTTCTCAGAAAATACAGGGGAAAAGCAAGGATTCCAATCTCCATATTATTTGACATAATTTTCAAAATGTTAGCAACAGCAATGTGAAAGGAAAGGCAAATGAATAGTATAAATTTAAGCAAAAAGGAGAGCAAACTATCCTTATTGCTGAGGACATGCTAGCTTGCTCAGAAAATTCTAGGGAATCATTAACACCTTAATAATAAGCACTTAGTAAATGTTGAAATGTCTTCATAGCTTCACTAAACTTTCAAGTTACTTAAAGGGCTATTAAGCTGTGCAACCTTTTGATTCAGAAATACCACTACTAAGTCTATATCCCAAAGAGATCAAAGAAAGAGGGCAAAAATGTGTACAAATGTTATTTATAGTAGCACTCTTTATTGTGATAAAGAATTGGAAATCAAGGAGATGCCCATTAATTGGGGAATGGCTGAAGAAGTTGTGGTATATGTTGGGATGAAATAATATGGTGCTACAAGAAAAGATGAGGTAGATGCTCTCAGAGAAACATGGAAAGACTTATATGAACCGATGGAAAGTGAAGTGAGCAGAACCAGGACAACATTGTACACAGTGATGTGAATGTATATATAGATCCCATATCAGATTGCATGCCATCTTGGGAAGGAGAGAAGGGAAGAAAAGTTGGAACTCAAAAGCTTGTGGAACTGAATGCTGTGAACTAAAAATTAATAAATTAAAAAAGACATTGTACACAATAACAGCAATATTATATAATGATCAAGTATGCAACATAGCTGTTCTCAGCTATACAAAGATCCAAACAACTCTGACGGACCTATGATGAAAAACGCTATCAACCTTCAAAGAAAGAACTGATGGAATCTGAATGTGATTGAAGCATGCTTTCTTTGTTTTTTCTTGGGGTTTTGTCGGTGTTTTCTTTCATAATGTGATTAATACGAAACTATGTCTGCATGACTGCACACATATAACCTTTAACAAATTGCTGGCCTCATCCCTGATGGAAGAGGGAAGGAACAGGAGGAGAGAATATAAAACTCAGAATTGTAAAAAAAAAAAAAATGAAGGCTAAAATTTGTTTTCAGAAGTAATTGGAAAAAATAAAATATTAGAAAGTTGGGGGATGTACAATCGTGGTTTTGTACAATAATAACAAAATCCAAGAGGTAATAATAGAAATAGAAATTTTATTCAAATAATTGCAGAATTCATGAAACATTGGGTAGTTAATCTACCAAAACACACTTTAATCCTTCCAAATGATTTCTCTATATAAACATGTGTTATTAAGCTGTTTTCAGTTGCGTCTGACTCTTCCTGACCCATTTGTGATTTTCTTGGCAGAGATACTTCAGTGGTTTGCCATTAACTTCTCCAGATCATTTTACAGATGAGGAAACTAAGTCAAACAGGGTTAAGTGACTTGCCCAGGGTCATACAGCTAGTCAGTATCTGGGGTTGGATTTGAACTGAGGAAGATGAGTGTTCTTGACTTCAGGCCCAACACTCTCCACCAGGCCACCTCGCTGCCTCAAACATCTGTTGGATTTCACCAAAATCCTTGTCAGTATTTATTGATCTAAACATGTGGCTTTTGTTATTTACATGATTAGTAGTGCTTGTTATTTCATTATATTGCATGCACTGAACCAACTTTGCCTCCCTAATGTAAATACAACCTGACTGCAGTGTAAAAGCTTTCTAATACAGTGTTAATCTATTTTCTAATGTTTTGTTTAAATTTTTGTATCAATGCTCATTAGAGATGATGTTCTATGGTTTTCTTTCTCTGCTTTATATTTCCCTGGCTCAGTTAGCAGAATCATATTTATAACACACAAAGAAATTTAAAGAGCTCCTAATTTACCTGTTTTTACAGTCAAGTGAGGTAATATTGGAGTTAATATTATCTTGGAATATTTGATATGTTTAGCTTGTAAAGCTTTCCATTCCTGGAGAGGTTTTCCTGGAATTCACTTCTGGCTTCTTAATTTTTTTCCTTAGACTAGGTTATTTAAATAATCTGTTTCATCTGAATGTTTAATGTTTTGTGAGTATTCATTTCTTCTAGTGATCATTTTTAGCACATTACATAATTTCAGATAATGTATTGTATTTCCTCTCCAATTATTTTGAATCATCGTTTTTGCTTTTTAAAATAAAGCATTTAGTTTTCCTCTCTATTGAGTCAAATTATATGTCTATATATTTTCCTAGTTTTTACTTTCAAAAAACAGTTCCTACTTTTACTTGTCATTCAATGTGGAATTTTCTTTGCTTTTAACTTTATTAATCTATTCTTTATTTTTCAGAATTTGTACTTTATGGTTTAGCTGGAAGTTGCTTTGTCTTCTTTTGAGTTTTTTATACTTTTTTCGAAACTCATTGACTTGTTGCTTATCACTTTTGTTACTGAAAGAATTGATAGGTAGAAATACTCCCCTGGAACAACTTCAGCAGAATGCTTTCGTCATGTTCCTGGGTGAAGCTGTCTACTGTTTCTATAATTTAGTATTTGACTCAAATGTTCCTTTGAATTATGTTATTTAGGAGCAAAGTCATCATTAGTCATCATCAAAGGTCCTTCATTTTAAATAATCTTTATGTAAAGGTGTCATGCAGAATTCAGACATCTGTAAACTCTTTTGGGTCCCCAGTCAATAATTGTGACCTCTAACTTTTTCAAAGTTCCATTCTCAACTTTATTTTTAATCTATTTGGAGAAAGGCATTGGAATTTTCTACATCTGAAAGGGGTATATTGAAGTCCCCTACTATTATCATTTTACTATTTCTCCCTAAAATGTGATTTTTTTTAAGTCACCTTAAGCATGATATAGTTTCCCTAGTTACCTGTTTTACTCCCATCTCTATCTGTCTTAAATGAAATAATGGACCCCAAGTTTTCTTTTATTTTTTGGTTGTTCTTGTTCAGCTGATATAGAATGGATTTTGTGCCAAGCTCCAATTTTAACTCTGAATCTCTGTATTTCAAGTATATTTCTTCTAAATAACCTATAATTGCATTGTGCTTTGTAATCTTTTGTTATGCACTTACATTTTGGGGATGAAGTGATTACATTCATATTCACATTGTGGTTATCAATTCTATATGGTCCTCCCCATTATCCTCTTTGCCCAACAATTACAATCAATAAATGAAATTATCTTCTTGGGCTCTGTACATAAGTGTACATGACAGAGACAATTTACAAAGAACAAAGGCAAGTTTGATACATGAAATTGAAATCTTTGGCACAAATAAAATTAATGAATTTGAATAAAAAAGGAAGGAGTTAAATGGGAAAAAAAATCTTTGCATGAATTTCTCAGATAAGGGTTTACTATTCAAAAAAAATAGACAAATAAATGTAATGCATAAGATCTGAAGCCATTCCCTACAAAATAAGTATTTGAAGGCTGTAGGATATAGCCCTACAATCCCCCATCATTGAAATCTGATCTCTAGGCCACAGTTCCTTCTCTCCTCCCTTCTTCCATGGCCTAAACAACCTCCCTGCTACCTAGAGCCTTGTTTCATCAGAAAAAAGGGCTCATAGTGCAGTCCCCACCTCATGGTGGCTGGCAGACTACTCTCTACATCCCAGATATGCATCCAATATCCCTGGCTCTATCTCTGACTCCCAGAATAGCCAGTCATTGCCAATTCCTGACTCACTCAGTCTTGACTCATGCCTTGTTTTTCCAAACAGAGGAGACCACAGGTAACTCCTCTCTCATGTCTCATACCTTTTAAACTCTTCCCTGGTTTTGCCACAAGCCCTGACTGGTATCACATCTATTCTTGTGCCTGCCCTCCCCTTAAGACATAGAGCATGAGGGACCCCACTTCTCAGTGATTCTTCCAAAGCTCCCTCAGTCCCATGGCCTAGATCCCTTCTCTGTTACCAAGGTCCTTACCTTTCACATTCACATTAACCATATAACTTAGGTAATTGAATTTCAAAGTCTCTCTTCTGTGTATCTGGAAGAAGTATTGCCCACTGTCCCTTTTCTGGGCATCCATAATGCTCAGGGATCAGTTGTTCTTCATAAAGTCCTCAACAGGTTGGAATTGGCTCCTGGCCTCTTCCTGCACCATCCAGTTTAGGTCATTTTTCACCACTGTTTTGTCTCTGTCAGTGCTGGTTCCTTTCTTGAACCAGTATCCAAAAGCCTGGGAGCCAAGGGTTGTATTATGTGAAGGGTAGAAGAAAGAACAGAGGACATAGATGCATAATCCCTCTTATACTGTCACTGATACTGAGGCCTCCAGCTTACACCCGGGTAACAGGGAGAAGAACCCTGTGGACAGAAAGTTACTCAGGCAACACTATTCATGAAACTTCAAATAATAGAACCACCATTCTTAAAGCAGGAAGAGAGCTCAGAACACAGTCAGAGGCTGGACTCCATGTAAGACCTTCTGGCTGCAAAGTCTGTGGTCTCTCCACAGCCCCACAGCCCTGACCCTTGGGGATTTACCTTGACCATCCCATCACCAGCCCTTACCCCACTCATTTTCCAATATCTGGAATATCAAGAGCAGCAGCAGTATCTCTGATCAGTAGTATTCAGGCTGGAAATGCTATGTCACTCCTTGACCTTGTATATCCAATCAACAACCAAGATTAAGTGCAAAGGGAAACTGAGAGGAGGAAATGTAGATTTCCTCATAGCTCTGGAGAATGGTGAAAAAAGTGAGTTTTTGGCTTTGAACTCTCAACAGAAACATTCAACGTCTTCTAGTATGTAGCCCCAGGCCACCTGTACTCCAAGTCTCCTTAGAATCTGAATCCTCCAATGGAGCCTGGCAGCATTTACCCTATCCAATATGAAGTCAAGGGCAAATCTGATCAGGCTGTAGAAGGGTCTGGATGTGAGAAGGCAGGAAAAGAGGAGTCTCTCAAGTTGTCCCCACCCAGAGACAGGGAGAGGGAGAAGTGAAAGACTCAGGCAGATAGAAATGAGTAACCACAGACCACAAACACTGAAGGAGAGCCCAGAGATAATTTACCATGAAGGTTACCTCATCCCATGATCAGGAAGTAGTCCCTCTGCCTGCAGTTACTCTCTGTCACTGTACTGCCTGCCATGGACCTCCCCAGGACCCAGACTTTAGATGGTGGAATATGGGAGGGAACTTTAAAAACATTTCAGAGCAATGAGGCATCTAAGGACTTGGAGTATCAGAGCTGAGAAGAACCTTAAAATAAGAAATGTCTGCATTAGGAAGAAAATGAAGGTGGTGATCACTGAACTCATGAGAGCTGATGAGATGATCAAGTGATTCAGAATGAAAAGCAATGAGAGGAGAGTCCAGGATAGAATCTTGGGAGTACTCATGATTAGTGGTTATAAAATAGATGAAAATCTAGCAAAGCAGATTGAGAAAGATCAGACCTACCAGTAGAAAGAGAACCAAGAGAGAGCAGTGCCATAAAAATTCAGACAGAAGAGAGCACCTAGGAATAAAAGCTGATCTGTAGTGTCAAATGTTGCCAAGAAGTTCAAAAGTATGAGAACTGAGAAAATGACATTAAATTGGTATAATGGCAAGCAAAGTAGGATCTTTTGCTGCTTGGGTTTTAACCAATCAAGAACCTTTGATTGTCTTGCCTTTGATTGAATCAATCAAGAGTCTTTGATTAGAAACAGTATATATACATATATACATATATATATATATATATATATATATATATATATATATATATATATAGTAGAGAGAGCAGAGCACAACTTAGAGAAAAGTGAACATGAGTGAACTAGGGGACCTTGTTTGTGTGAAGGACTAATAGGATAAATGTTTGTTATGTTGGTGCTCTGCCTGTTGATCTGTGTTAATTTTTCAGACAGAGGTCGCTTCTGTCAACCTGTGTTAGTTTCTCAGACAGCAGCCCTGTCTGTTGGTCTATGTTGATTGCTCAGATTGAAGTCCTGTCTGTTGATGTGTGTTAATTTCTCAGACAGAAGCCCTGTCTCTTGGTCTTTATGAGTGAATTGAGATGATGGCACTGTAATGTGTATGAATATTGTTATAATCCTATTAAGCTTTGTTTTCCTAGAAACAAGCTGTGGGCAGGAGCCCATGGAGCCTTCTATCAGGCAGAAGCAGGAAGAGTTTGGAGTGGAACAGAGCTGAGACAAGGAGCAAGAGCAGAGAGCTGCCTGAATCTGAACCCAGGCAAGAGCTGGGAGTGACTGGCCCACAGAAGTGGAGTCAAGGGCTTTGGAAGTCAGCCTCTAGTCAAGATGAGAGAGGACTTTCCTTGGACACTGTGTATTGATTAAGAAGATTGTTCTTACAATAACCTAGGGGTGGATGGTGTGGTATTTTCTGCTACCCCTTAAGGATACATTGTGCTAGGGAAGATCCTAGTCCAGGACCCCCTGACTTTGAGGATGCAATGGTATATGCTGTGCACCATATGACATACTGAGTGTTATGAGATACATATATGTATTAGATGACATGTTTTGCCTAAGGATGTTGCTATGAATATTACACTTTAATTTATTGAACAATATTTATTTTATTGTTGAATAAATAGAGAGTTCATTATACTATGTAATTAGACCCTTAAAATCATTCACAGCAGCAGTCCTCAGGTGTTTTTCTGGGTTTTTTATCTTAAATCTTTAAATTTCCATTTTTTAAATTTTTTTTAATTTTTAAAAAAATTTAATATTTTTAAAATTTGCTTTACAATTGGGCAATTAAAAGATGATTGATAACTGTGGAGCTGAATAAAGATATGGTACATGAATGGACAGATAGACAGAGAGAGAAGCATAGATAGATAAATAGATAGATGAATAGTATGTAGATACATGAAAACATAGACAGAATAGATCGATGATAGACAAAACAGACAGGTGATAGAGACAGACAGAGAGAGAGAGAGAAGAGAGAGAGAGAGAGAGAGAGAGAGAGAGAGAGAGAGAGAGAGAGATACTTGTGACATCATAGCAGAGCTGGGAAATGGCATGAAGGTCTAATTGCAGGTGCAATCAGGTGGAAGCTCACCTATCAGAGTCTGGGGTCTGGAACACTTATACGGTACTCAAACATACATACATACATACATACATACATACACACACTCATACAAAGTTATGAGGAAAATGCACTCAAACTTAGAGAGCTTATGTAACTAAGCTGTGTCTCTCAACTCCTTCCATCCTTTTGTGGAATCTTGCTGAAGTTCCCCTTCAGTGTACGAAATTTTCTGTTAGGCACTGAGAATCATTGCCTTTGCATGGTCCTGAAGCTTCCTGTCTTTGGTGTGTCTGATTTACTCTCCATATGTAGAGAAGACAGAAGCAATAGGGTCTCAGATGCCCAATTCCCAAGCACTCTGAACTCATTCAGAAAATCTAATAACCTAGAGGACAATTGTTGTTTACCCTTTATTCTTGGAAAGGACCAATGACATCATGAGGGTGATGTCTTGACTTGCATGTGAATTGGATTTAAGTGAGGCAAAGCTGTGCAAAGTCACCAACCTCAGTCTCTCCTCCAAAGTCATTGAAGTCCAATGCTAAGACAGAAGTCAAGATGACTGATGATGGCCCAGAATTCAGTGGATGACCTTGACCTTTCTAAATTAAGATCATTCCCAGATCTTAGTTAGTCTGAGGCAACACCCATTCAATGACTAAAGAATAGGTAAGAATTGAGACATAATATGGACCAGTTTACCATCACAAAGATCTGGGAGGGGGAAACTCAGAGTCTCTGGTCAAAACAGTAAATAATTACTATTTACACTCATTCTATGTCATTAGAACCTAAACAAGGAGTCATAGAGGCAGTTGGGGCCATTATTGGCCATTCAATGAGTGATTTGTATTTAAAGGCATAGTCACATAGCCCCATTTAAACATAATGGTCTTTTTTAAAGCCTGTTTTTTCAGAGCTGTATTTCAAGAAATCATAAATGAAAACTGCATAGGACAAAAGGAAAATTGCCTTCATTTTTAAAAAGAAATAATAGAAATAAATTAATTTAAATTTTTAAAATTTAGCCCCCAAGTTCCAGCATATCTTACAAAATATAAGCAACCAAAAATTATGTTCCTATTGAAAGAGCACTGACAGAGCACAGAGTAAGGGTTTGGTGCCCCAAAGAGAGAGGGGAAACACATGTGGTGAAGGGAGAAGAAGATGATGATGACCATGATGACAACTTGAAATTTGATTTCTTAAATCCAAGTGTAAATCATTAGAGTAAACTCTAATATATTTTCTTTTCTTATGTTCCTTTTAATGTAGTAGCCAGGTGCAATCTTTTTGGATCCTGAATCATCCAGTGCGTTCACCATCCCTCTTGGATCTAAGTTGTCCCTATATTTAATAAGCATTTCATCTATTCCTTCTTCCAGTTCATTTTTAAGAATGTTAACCAACACAAGGCTGAGCACAGATTTCTCGGACATGAGGAACTTTAAACAACTACTCTATGGATTCAAATATTCAGCTACTTCCAAATCCACCTAACTGTACCAGCCCACATCTCTGCATCTTCTCCATAAAAATAGCATGAGAAATGAAGCTAAATGTTTTACTTAAGTGGAAGTAAACAGTGTCTGTACCTTCCCCTAGTCTATTAGTATAGTGACCCTGGAAGTAAATGAGTATGCTATGTTATAACCTCATCTGGAGGAAAATCATAACTTAGTGATTACAGCTTTCTTTTGTTAATGTTCTCAGAAAATCTCTTTAATAATTCATAATAGAATTTTGCCAGGAATCAAAGTCAAACTCACAGACAGATATTACAAAGTTCACCCTCTTTTCTCTTTTGAAAATACAGGATTTGTTTTTCTCCAGTCCCCTGATGCTTCAATCAGTATTCATGATTGTTCAAAGGTATCTGACAATTCTTTCAGTACCCTGGGATGTAATTTGTTTAGGTCTGGCTATATAATGTCATTGAAAGTTCATGGATTCTGTTTCACTGTATATCTCCTAGTTTACCTTTGTTTTTCACTCCCCATTAACCAGTGTTCATTTTATCTTTCTCAGTCCAAGGCACCATTCTCCTTGGGGGACTGGACCTGTGAATCCATCCTTCTTGAATAAGCTTAACTAGAAGAATTTTAGTCCATGGAATTCTATTTCTCTTTCATCTGAAATCTTTAAAAATCAATCTCATAAGATCTACAACTCTGATCAAATTGTATTCAACTTTCCTGTCATTTTGCATCATAAATTCTAAGATGGTGAGGTCCTTTCCTCCAAAGCTCCATTCATTTTAATTTCAGCCACAATTCCCCCTTTATTAGTGAGAATCAAGGCAAGAATAAAATTTCACATTGTAGCTTCCTGTTGAAAGGCAAAGTTATCATTAAGACTAACCAAGAATTTTTACACTGGCCTTATTTAGAGAGCAGATATGTGACTGAATGAAGTGCCATATCATTAAATACCACGATTCATGTTACATTGGTAATCTTTTTCAAAAAAAATTCATCTTTTTCCATTTTTCTGTCTAGGTGGTCTGCAGTATGGTCCCACAGCTATGTCATTCTTTCATGTCCCTTTGTTGATCATTTCCCAAATTCTTTCCATGATACTTCCTCCAATTTCTGAATCTTCTCACCTGTGGAAATCTTATGTTATTGAAAATCTTTGGTATTTTTTTTTAATGAGATATAGCTTCCCAATGCCAGTTATAAGTTCCATCTCACCAAGTAACAGTACCAACCCTGAGGAAGCATTTGTCTCCTATTAGGATCTTGATTTCACTTTGCTAATTGCTCATTTTATTGCATGTATTTATAAATATCTGTTGTCCAGCAGAAATCACTGTGGCTAGAACAGAACAGAGCTCACCTTATCTTGAGCTCTCTACTCTCCATTCTCTCTCTCTCTCTCTCTCTCTCTCTCTCTCTCTCTCTCTCTCTCTCTCTCTCTCTTCTGTCTCAGGTGAGCTGGTAATTAGCAAACATAGAAGGGTCTCTCAGCCATTTGAGCTTTAAATGGGCAAGTCAATTAACCTCTCTGTATCTCTGAACGTTTCACACATGTAAAATGGGAATGATCATAATAGCACCTACTTCACAAAGTTGTTATGAGGATCAAATTGTTGTAATCTAGGGGTCTTGGGAACCCTGAAAAGCAAGGGTAAAGGGCACGTGTCTGCCTTTAAGGAATTCGACCATTCAAGCCTTCTTTTGGTCCAAGTAGTGAGTTTATCAAATACTATTAAATGAATAATTAAATTCATTAAATTAATAAATTAATTAAATAAAAATACTTAAATAAATAATTGCAATTTAATGGATAATACTATTAAATAAATTAAATAAAATTAAAATACTAGTTGAGGTGGATGAGATTCCTAGTAAGTCTATGCATTTGATAGGGACAAGACAGATGTTTTTATAGGAGAAAAGATTATGGGAAGATTTGGATGGGATTAAGGAGAGGTGAATAACCTGGCATAGTTCATAGGTAACAGAGAAAGGGGATATAGATGTGGTTAAGGAGTGCCAAGTAAGCTAATTAATCAAGGTGGATTGAGGTGAGCCAGATGCCTTGGGTAGAGGCACCTGTTCCTGAAATGTTTGGAAAACATTGGAAAGAAACTAGATTGGAGGTAACAGAGAATGAAGTGTTGGGCTGGTTCTGGGGCCACCATGAAAGGACAGTTGAAAGGATTGTACTGAGATAAGCCCAATACCTCAGGTGAACACCAGAGATCTGGGTTCAGGGGCTAAGTTCCTGAAATGGAAGTCCAAGAGGAGACAGAAGGTCCACATCCCATATCCCGTCAAAATGACTTAATGGATATAAACTGCTTTGCAAACCTTAAGATACTAAATAAATGCTAGCTATTATTTGAATTTAGTACAATCAATTATTCACAAGTTTCTCTTCTTTCCCTCACAATGTCTAATAAAATGTTTTTTAAAACCTTCAAGATGCAACTAAAATTCTCTTACATTCATCTTTGAAATTTGAATAATGTACATAATGAGTGAGCAAACCTTTCAAATAGGAAATGAAACCTTAGTAATTAACCTGGCCACCAGTAATATGGAGCAAGAGGGACAAAATGGTGGAGTCAGTGCATCATTGTTCCCTCAGCTACTCTGAGAAACCTGAAATCAGTCCCTCTTTTCTGGATTCTGGATTAATACTGTGAGAAACAAAAGAAAGAATTCTGTTTCCACAGAATTAGCACTTCTTCCAGCTTTGGAGGAGTTATAACAGGATGTAAGTCCAGAGTGACTAGTTCTAACTGGAGTTATGACCTAGCAGAACCAGGCTTCTGATCAAGTAAAAGGTCAGAAGTTTGTGTGCATGCTTAATGAGTTATTTAATACTATCCAACACACCCTCAGGGTAGAGCAAGCTTATTTAAATTTACATTCGATGCATGACAAGGAAGGGGGAACACATCAAGGAGAAGAACATGGAATAGGCGGTTCAGGAAGTTGCATCCAGCCAATGAGGAACAAGGGGAAAAATTCAAATTCGGAACAGGGCATAAATAGCCTTGTATTTGTCTGAGTAGGTGTGCTGCTTTAGGGAATAACCTATTCACAAGAATGTAAAGTAAAATAAGAGCTTTCCTGGCTTCAACTATGAGCTTTGCTTTCTCTAAAGCAAGCATACTTCTCACAATATGCTACCAGCCAGGGAAAGGAAAAGGCTCCAGCTGTTAGAATGCTTGGAGTCAGTCTTCTGTCAAAGTTCTTCCATCAAAAGTTACCACTGTTGCTGCCCATGGCTGAATCATTAACACTAAGACTGCTATATCATTCATGACAGTTGCCTCTCACTATCTTCTGTACAGTTCCTTTCTTTGTACCACATGAAACTTTTACAAAAATTGACCATGCACTGGAACACAAAGATAATACAAAGATAAAAAGGTAGAAATAGTCAATACATCCTTCACAGACCATAATTCAATAAGAATAGTATGAGAAAGGAATATTTCTCTTCTATTTAATAATTAATTATTGCATTAGGACCAAGGTTTTTCCCCTTTTACTTCATCCAGAAACCAACCAGTGTGGGAGAAACCTCTCTTAGAGATTTGCCCAGGTCAAGATGTAATCACACAGTAAAAGAAATTCTAAATTTAGGCTAATGGGCATCTTCCTGCTCATTATGTTTGCTCTGGCTGGTCCTGGGGAAATGTTAATTCTCCCTATTATCAAGACAGGTGGTATGGAAATTGATGTCTCTTTGACCAAGATTTGAGTGACCTAAGTAGGGTCCTCAAGATAATTTACCTCCCATCTGATTAACCAATTAAAGGTGATTAGGCAACCCTCAGGAACACCTCCTCTTCAAAGGGCATATAAACTGTCACATACACACACACACATACACATACAAACACACACACACACACACACACACACACGCACACACACACACCACCCTTGCCATTAGGGATCTTTGGGCTAAGAGAGATAGCCAAATGACCATCCTTTTATTGATAATCTGCTGACCTTATTAATAAAATGATTAAATTGCCCAGAAACTATATCTCTTGAACTTTTTAATTGTCACAATAGAAATTGGTTCAGGAAACACAAACAAAAGGTAGAAACCCAAATGAAGACATAGCCCTGAAATCTTAAAGAACAAATCACAGAAACAACGCATTACTATGCAAAAGAAAATGATAATGTTCATCATTCATCACAACATACCAAAATTTGTGGGACACAGCTAAAGCTGTCCTCAGGCCATGATAATGATGAAATAACTTCCCAAAATTTCTGGGTTGCAGCTTAAGCAGTCCCCAGGGAGAAATTTATATTCTTACAATCATATGTTAGTAAAATAGAAAAAATAAGATTAAGGAACTGAATATGCATTTTTTAAAATTAGAGAATTAATAAATAAACAAACCCAAAATAAACACAAAAGAGAATTAAAAATTAGAAGGGGAAATAGATAAATTAGAAATGAAAAAAACATTAAAATGATAAATAGAACTAAATGCTAGGGCTTGGTTTGTTTATTTTAAAGACTAAATAAATTCATCAATGCTTATCTAACTAAGATGATTTTTTAAAAACAGAAAGCATAAAAATCAAATCAATAAAATAACAAATGAGCAAGGTGAAATCACAGCAAATCCAGAAAAAGACTAATCAGAATATATTACGCACCATTATATGCCAACAACACTAAGAACACAAAATATAGAATAATACCTTCAAAAATATAAAATATCCAAACTCTTAAAAAGCCAGATAGAGATTTTAAATAACCCAATTTCAGAAGAAAAAAAATAAATCTAGTTGTTAACAAAAAATTCTATCAAAATTTTAAAGAGCAGTAAAGTACACATATTTCACAAATTGCTCTCAAAAATTGAGGAGTCGGGGAAGAACTCTATCAAAATTTTTTATGAGATAAATATAGTCCCATCATATGGACCCTGGAAAAAGCCCCCTTTGAACTTTCCTGGGAATTTCCCACATGGTCAAGACTCTTGCATTTGCCTGAGGCATCAGTCCATCCCAGTAATCCTCTCAACTGGTCTTTCATTGTGGTCTACACCTAATCTCCCAATTCCCTGTTACCTTTAACATAGCCCAGCCCTTCATTGTCTGTTACCTCCAGATCACCCCTCCCTCCACTATTTTCCACCCTTGATCCCATCTAGACCCCATTCTCCCTTGGCCATGTGGTTCAGGTCCCTGACATTCACCTAGGGCATCCAGAGTTTTTCTATTATCTCCCAGTCACCCCAGACTACTTGGCCACTCCTAAATCCTTCCCACCATCTTTCTGTATATAAAATCCATCTTGACTCTATTAAGGTGCTGCAATTCCTGTATGCCAATATGGTGGATTTTTAGAATCATGCCCACCCTGACCAGTGTTCTAATAAGCTTTGTCTTTGGCCGAAAGAAGGCTTGAGTCAAATTAATTTGAGGCAGGACCTGTGTTGATATTACATGATCCCAGCACTCCTAAACCTCAACAATAATCCTAAACCAAGGAAAGACAGCACACAGAAAGAAAGCATAGGCAGATATCATTAGTTAATAATCAATAAGAAATTTTAAACAAAATCTTATTAAACAGATTACACCAATTTATACAAGAAATTATTCATTTATGGTTGAGTGGGATTTATATCAGGGATACAAGGATGGTTCAAAATTAGGAAAATGATTAACAGAGAAATATGTATATTCTTTTGCTACTCATTTAGAAGATATCATAATATCTTTTAGCTCTAGTTTTAAGTCTTTTAGCTTTAGTTTCTCCAGAAATTTGATCAGTTCCATATCCAATTCCCTTCTGTTTACCTTTCCATTAGACTTATCCAAAACTGATAAAGGGATATTAAAGCCTACTGTCACTATTGTGTTATTATCTGTGTCAGATTTTTCTTTTGTGAATTTTGATGCGATTTTTGGAATATATGTTTATAAATTATATTTGTCTGTTTTCTGCGTTTCCTTTCAGCACAATATACTTTCATTGTTTATCTCTTTTTGTTTTTTGAGTATTTGTTTTTACTTCATATGATAACATCATAGCAATTCCTGTTTTTGGGGTTCACTTGGTGCATAGTGAATTTTTTTCATTCCCTCAATTTTATTTTGTGTGTGTCTGTTTTTTAAATGTTTCTTATGAGCAGCATTTGCATGGTTTTGTTTTCTTATCCAATTTGTACTCTTTTTTATCTTATTGTATTGCTTAATCCATTCACATTTAAAATTATAAGAGATTTCTAAAATTGTTTCTCTAAACAGGCATCTCTAAAATGGTTTTTTTTTTTAATTGTGATTTTTCCCCTCTTCTGCTGTAAACACAATATTATTTATCTTGCCATTAATCTCTTTTTAAAGTTGCCCTGTTCCCACTGGCTGTCTTCTCATCCTTGTTCCCCTCTTCTCATTTGTTACCCCTTTTCATTTAGGGCTTTGTTTGTTAGGTTCTGTATCCTGCTTTTATCTGGCTATAAAGTTCTACCTCAACCTGCTCCCTCTTTTTTCTGCTCAGTCACATAGATTCCTTCTTTCTCTCCTTCCCTTCATCCAGTACTATCAATAGATTTTTTAATATCATTTTTGTATCCCTTTCTAAAGGATTTCTTTCTCTCTTTTCATTGTTCATCTTCTCTATCTGTTCACTCCAGACCTTTATTCTCTGATTCATCTGGTCTCTTTCTTTTCTCTGTATCCGTCCTAGGGTCTGTCCTCCAGGAACTTTCTGCCATTGCATTTTGTGACTTTACCCCATGGATTCCCCTTTTCCTTTGTGCCTTACTTCCAGAACAATGTCTTTTATTTCAAGTGTCAGAGAGGATATTGCCCTATGGTAGGGTACCTTCCTCTCCTGATCTATACCACTTTTTTTCTAGGTTTGCCTGGAAATCTCCTCCCTGGGTATATGCTCTCCCATTCCCCCAGTGTCCTGCCGGTATCAAGGGTTCCAACTCTCCCCTCCAAGGACAAGTAGACTTTTCAGGCACTAAAACCCCTAGGCCTCATGTAGTATAAAATCTTCATAAGTAAGGTCTCCTTTCTTTCCTCTATTTGCAATCTTTCTCCCTCCTCCTTGAACAGTCCCCCAGTAGGTTCTTCAATTTCTCAGACCATAGACATTACCTTACCCTCTTTTCTAGTCCTTGATTTGACCCCAGCACACAATTCACTCCTCTCTATCCCCCTGTTTCCTCCCATGTTATAGTCTCACAAAAGAAACATTCACTTGTAGGCAGGATGCCACCAGGTTCCATCTATAATGCCCTCTGTTCACATCTTCACTGTTACCTCTCCCAGATTTCCATCTTCACACTGTCCTTTTGTGGACATTTAGAAAGAATTTTCTCACTGGCGTCTCTGTTGTCACTCTGTTTTCTATTGCTAATGGCATTTATTCACTTCACTTTATTGTTTGGGGTGTTTGAGATGCAAAATATTTCTTCAGTTCTGCTTTTCTTTCTTTAAAAAAAAAGTGTTATTTCTAAACAACCATCTTTGTCAGAAATGGTTAGGTTCAGATTTGCAGCATAGGTCAACTTGGGCTGCATCCTGAGTTCCAGGGTACTTCAGAACACATTATTCCATTCCATTCCCTCCTTTTTCTAGTGATTGCAAAATACTCTTCTATTATTCAAATGTCCTTTTCTTTGCATTTTAAGATCTTTCTCCTGCCATCTTACAGAACTTATTGTTTCTGAATTGAATTATTAAATTTCATTACTATGTGTCTTGGAGTTGGGTGTTTTTTGTTTGCTTACTTTTTTCTGTAGAGAAATTTTGAATTCTTTCCATTGAAATTTCATTTTCTATGTCCTGAAGTTCTGCACAATTTTCCTCTATTTTTCCTTTATTATGATATAAATTACTATCTTATTTATTAATTAATTTTTTAATGCTTAGTTAATTTAATTAATTATGATATTAAGATCATGTTCTTCTGGGAGATCTATGAACCTTAGGTTGTTTCTATGCATCCCATCTTCAAGATCCATATATTTTGCTTGTGAGTCTATTTAATTTTAACTTTTTGTTTTTTATTTTCTTCTTCTAGTTGTCTTTTACTTGTGTTCATTTGCATTCTCAGTCTATTGTTCTTTTGTTTCTTTGGTAAGACTTACCTTTATCGATTAAAGTTTTTCTATTTTGCTCACTGTTTTTTTCAGTGTAGGACATAAATTCTGCTCCCATAATTCTCATTTCTCTTTAAAATCACTCAAAAACAGTGTGTTGTGGTTCAATGTTCTCCTCAAATTCCCTAGGATCTTCTGTCTCATCAAGTATTGGATCACTTCTTTTGCTTTTTTGTCCCCTACAGTCTTTGTTAAGCTCATTTATTAGATCTGGAGTCCTTTCTTCTGTTAGTGTTGAGTTATCTGCTTATGTTCAATTTCTGTACAATTTAATGGAAATAAGGTTGATATCACTATTGGTACCACCACACCTCTTCTGACAGCACCTCCAATCATTTTTTTCTTTTGTTTGTCTGTCCTTTCTGCTACCTTCCATCCACTGAGCAATTTTTTTAATTGAAAAAATAAAGCCTTCAGTCATACATGCATAAAAGTCCAGCAACACATTGGCCATATCTGAAAATGAATGTCTACTTCCGTGTTTTGACTTCATCACCTTTCTGACAGAAGGTGAGAGGCATGTTTCATCTCCATTCTTTTGGACTCATAGCCTATCATTGAACTGCTCAGTTCCAAACTCTATTAAAGGTGTTTTTCCCTGTGATGTCATTATCATCATATAAATTGTTTTAGTTCTACTTGCTTTGCTCTCCATCAGTTCAAAGAGGTCTTCTTGGTTTGCTTTGAAACTATTCATTTTATGATGAACAGGTGGATTTCAGAAAAAGCTGAAAAAACTTACATGAACTGATGCAAAGTGAAGTGAGCAGAACCAGAGGAACACTGTATACAGTATGGCAACATGGCACAATGGCAATGATCAACTAGGATTGACTCAGCTCTTCTCAAGAATACATTGATCTGAGACAATTCCAAAGGACTCATGATGGGAAATGCTATCCACATTTCCAGAAAAAGAACTATGGAGTCTGAATGCAGATCAAAGCAGACTATTTTCACTACCTTTTCTGTGTGTGATGCTTTTCTCTTGGTCTGTTTCTTCTTTCACAACATGACTAATATGAAAGTATGCTTCACATGATTGTATATACATAACCTATATCAAATTGTTACCATCTTAGGGAGGGGATAACGAGAGAGGGAGATGACTGGGAACCCAAAATTTTTTTAAATGAATGTTTAAAATTGTCTTTACATGCAATTGGTAAAAAATAAAATGCTATCAAAAAAGTAATCACCCATTTTATCATCTCTTATTGTTGCAGTCTAGGGGTGCTAGGAACTTTGAAATGCGAGGGGGTCTGCTTTGAAAGAAGACCACTCAAGCCTTCTTTCAGTTCAAATAGAGAGTTTATTAAGACACTGGGTGAGTAGGTAAGATTCCTAGTGAGTCTGTAGTATTTGTGATGCTAATACAAACCGTCCAGATTTTAAGATTCTGTACAATTTAATGGAGATAAGGTTAATATTTTATACAAAAAGACTGTGGGAAGATCTAGTTGGAATTAAGGAGTAGCAAGTAGCCTGGGGTGAGCCAGCAGGCTAGGTGCAAACCAGAGGGACACAGAGAAAGATCAGTTAAAAGGATTATACTGTCATCAGCCATTTATTGAAATTTGTGGGAAAGTTCAAGGGCTTCTCCCTTTTAGGGGTCCCATTAGCACCCCATTATTATGTCACAATAATATTCTACTATATTCATATGCCACAATTTGTTTAGCCATTCCTCAGTAGAAGGACACTCTTTGGTTTCCAATTTTTGTCTACTACCTATAGAACTGCTATAAACACTCTTGTGCATACATTTCCTTTTCTTCTCTCTTCAGTTTCTCTGGAATATAGGTCTAGTGGTGGTATAGCAGGGTCAAAGGGCACAGCTTAGTAACTTTTGGTGCTTAATTCTACATTGCTTTCTAGAATAACTGAACCAAGTACTAGCCCCACCACAGAGTACTAAAGTGTCCATTTTCCCACACCCCTCCACCATTTTTATTTTCCTTTTTTGTCATCTTTGCAAGTCTTATGTGTGATGTAGAACCTCAAAGTTGCTTAAATTTGCATTTCTCTAATTATTCATAATTAGAGGGTTTATTCATGTGATTGTTGACCACTTGAATTTCTTACTTTGAAAATTATCTATTTGAATTCTTTGACTACTTATCTTTTAGATAATAGTTCTTAGTCTTATAAATGTGAATCAGTTCCCAACATAACTTGGATATGGGATCTTTATGGGAAAAACTTGCTTTAAAGATGTTCCCTGTTACTTATTTCCCTTCTAATTTTAAAATTGTATTAGATTTATGTGAAAATTTTTTCATATTATATCATCAGAGCTGTCCATTTTGCCTTATGTGCCCCTCATTTAAGTCATGACCAGGTTAGACACAAGGTGCAAAGGCAGAAAAGTGTAAGGTACATGTTACCAGGGCAACTAGGTGACACAGTGGATATAGTGCCAGATCTGGAGTCAGAAAGATTCATCTTCCTGAGTTCAAATCCAACCTCAGACATTTACTAGGTATGTGACCCTGGAGAATTCACTATTTGCCTCGGTTTCCTCCTCTATAAAATGAACTGGAAAAGGAAATGCAAACCACTCTGGTATCTATGCCAGGAAAACCTCAAATGGAGTCATGAAAAGTCAGACATAGCTGAAAATAACTGAATGGCAAAAAGGACATGTTGTCAGGGAAGTGATTTGGAGCCACTTACAGGCAGAGACTCCAAGCATTAATAGCCAGTATAGCTTCATCAGGATAAAGTCAGACCAGATTCACCTCATTATCCTTTTTGTCTGGGTGACTGGTAGACAATCACGATCATCAATCATGGTAACCAACATTTCTAGAGTGTCTTAAGGTGTGCAAGGAGCTTTATGCATGTTATCTTATTTAACCCACACAACCACCAGTAGATGCTATTCCAACTCTCTAAGAGTTATGGAGCACTTTACATGCATTATTTCATTTCACCATAACAATAAACTCATGAAATTGGCATTATTATGATTCCCTTTTTACAGATGATGAAAGTGAGATTCAGAGAAGTTAAAACATTTGTCCTACATTGTACAACTGGGGAGTGTCAGAGACAGGATTCAAACCCAGAGCTTCCCAATTTCCTGATTTCCCATTCTATCCCTCTATTAAATCAATGCCTGAATATTGTATACCCAGATTCTAGAAGGCATTGGAAAAAGCCTCTCATAGAAGATGGAGAGGCTGAGCTGGATAATACTGAGATGCTGCTTTTCTCTCTGTTTAAGGAAACATTTCCTAGCTATCAGAGCTATCTCCAAGTGGTACTGACTGCCTGAAGAGGTAGAGTCCCCCACTGATGATGATCTTCCAGAAGAGGCTGCAGTAACACTTGTTGGGGATATTGTATCCTTCTAAAGATATGAGCTGGATTAGGTCCTTCCTTGTGTGAGCCCAAAATAGTGGTTTGTAGCTATAAGTTTACAATAAAATTATAACCTTTGCAGGAATTTTAGAGATCATTAAGTGTAACCCATTTCATTTTACAAAAAGACCAAAGTCCAGAGACGTTGACTACACATCGCAGGTGCTTATTAAATGTTGGTTGGATTGGATTGAATTGAGTTTAAGTGACCAAGTGGAGTCATAGGTGGAAAGTAAAAGAAGTAGGTTTTGAAGCTGAATCTTCTGTGGGTTGGGTTTTGTGGTCTCTAAAGGCCTCCAGTGTTTAGATCGTAACCATGCTTCTGAGTCACTGAGTGAACTTAACCTATATGAACTTCAATTTCCTCATCTATCAGAATGTGGTTGTTGGATTCGATGAACTGTAAGATCTTTTGCAACTCTGAGCATTTACAGATGTACAGGGATGATCTGAGGAGTGGAAGAAACTTTAAGTCTGATTGCCTGAGGAGCCAGGACTTGGGGAAGGGGTAGGTGACAAAAAGAGCTGGAAGTCTCGAAGGGAGGACTTGAGAAGCTGTTGGTTCAATGAACAAAACTAGTGAAGTCCAGAGGAAAAAGGAAAGAACCAGAAGGTTTTGGAAGTGGAACAGAGAAGCACAGTAGTCAGAAACCCAAAGATCTCAGCTATTGAGGCAAGCACTCACTATTCACTAAAATTATTGGAAAAAGTGGGAAATAATCTGGCAGAAACTAGGTATAGATGAACTCACACCATAGAGCAAAATAATCTCCAAGTGGGTATATGACTGAGAAATGAAGGATGGCCTAATAAATAAATGAGAGGAGTGAGGAAGAAATTACTTGTCATATGTATGGATAAGAGAGAGTTTGTGGTCAAATAAGAGAGTGTGAGGATCACCAAAGATGAAATGGACAATTTCAATTACATAAAAATTTACAAGTTTGTGCTTCAAAAAACACAATGAAGTTAAATTAGAAAAGAAGTATATAAATGGGGGGAGGGGAATCTTTGCAGCAAATGTTTCTGTTAAAGGCTTTATTTTCAAGTCATATATTGAACTGATTCAATCTTATGAAAATAAGAGCCATTCCCCAATAAATAGTAAAAGGATGTGAAGATGAAGTTTTCATTGGAAGAATTAAAAGCTATCAAGTTGTAATACAAAAAAGTCTAAATAGCTAATAATTTAAAACATGAAGACTAGAACAGCTCTGAGATTTTATCTCACACCCATCAGATGGCATAGTTGACCAAAAAAAAAAAAAAAGGAAAGTGGCAAATGCTGGAGGAAATGTAGAAAAACATTAATACACTGTTGGTAGAGGTGTGAGCTGGTTCAGCCTCTGTGTAAAGCAATTTGGAACTATACTCAAGAAATCTAGCAAACTGTGTATACACTTTGACCCAGTGATACCACTATTTGCATATCTTCTCAAAGAGATCAAATAAAGAGGGGAATGACCCCTACATACAAAAATATTTCTAGAAGTGCTTTTTTATGGTACAAGGGAGATGTTCATTATTTGGAGAATGGCTAAACAAGTTATGGCATAGGAATGTTGTGGAATACTGTTGTTCTATAAGAAAAGGTGAAGTGAATAGTTAAAAAAATACCTGGGGGTAGGTGTATGAATTGCTACAGAGTGAAGTGAACAGAATCGGAACAATCTATACAAAAACAAAAATATGTTAAAATAAACTTTGAAAAGTTGGCTTGAAAATTCTGAGTAGCACAATGACCATCCACAATTCCAAAGGGCTCATGATGAAACAGGCTACCCATCTCCTAATAAAGAGGTGATAGACTCAGAACACAGATTGAAACATTTTTTTTAAATGGATAATTGCAAATTTCTTATGTACTCATATGTGTAGTAAGGGTTTCATTTTTATTCCTTTCTCAATAGATCAAAAGGAAGGTGAGAGGAAGAGAAGGCAGATTTTTATTTTTAAAATAAAATTTAGTCAAAACTACAAAAAAGTATGATATTTGTTTTACATGCATACAGCTGGAGGGGATGGCAGTATATTCAAGAGATCACTGTAGATGAGATAAAACTAGAGAGAAGTGAGGGCTAGAAATAAGACTTTAGGGGTATCTTCTTAGAAAGATGCTTAAAAGTTGTGAGGGTGGAAGAAATTTCCTTGTTCAGTCTGACTTCAGGAAACAGAATAAGGAACAATCATGATAAGGGGAATTCCAAAGAAGTAGGTTTTGACTCCACATAAGGACCTGTCTGAAAGTAGCAGGCTGCCCCAGTGGGTGGTCAGGTTCCTGTCTCCTCCATCAGGCATCTTCTGATTTCCAGAAATAGAAAAAGAGCTCCCACACTTGGCATATCTACACATCTACAGTCAAGAATTACAGATCTGCTAAGATCACGTCATGGCCCAGGAGTTGATATTTATTGAAGCAGAATTAATGAGGTTATATTTTTTCAATTTCAATAGACAACATATTACAATTGAACTTATTGAAATGCGAGGAAGTTATATTTCTATACGCTTCGATTAACTCATAGTTTAAGTTTCACAGAAGGTGTTTCATTAGTGTCGATTTATTCATCTTTTATATTAGGTACCAGTGTAACTTTCCATCGTAGACAATCTTTAGAAAATCTTCCAAAACTAAGGAAATCAGAACGGTCAGGAGTGCAATACAATAGCAATGAAATATTTCTGAGAATTATTTTAATGTATGGTTGTTGTCCTTCATTCTGAAAGAGAACCAAAATGGCATCACTATGTTAGAGTCAAGTTATAATGCCTCCAGCTGTTGCTGATCAGACTAATATGACCTTGGAATGCTCTACTACAAGTTGAGCAAACATAGTCCATGTGAACATTTCTAGTAGACTCTCTAAATTTCTGTTTTGCCAAGGTTGGGTAAATAGACAATTTTTAAGGCACCTTTTGTAGCCACTTCCTCACATTATGAGTTGAGCAGCGAGATCCTTAAAATGCTGCTCAGACACAGGGTGGGCTGAAGAATCCCACTGCTGCTTCCAATAAAAAGATAACCCTAACGTCTAGGCTGCCTGTGTGCAGGATTATGACTACAGCTCCCAGTGTTTCCACACCTGTTGCTTTGTCACTTGCCTGTCACCACAGGACATTGAGATAGGTAAAAAATGGTAAAATTCTATGGGTGATGTCTTTTGACTAGTGCATAAGGTGGCTTTACGCAAGGCAGAGTTGCACAGTCATCAGTCTCACTCTCTTCCAGAGTTATCACAGTCCAGTGGCAGGATAGATTCAAGACAACAGATGATGACTCAAGATGCAGGGGATGACTTTGGCATCTTCAGTGTCTAACCAAGCTCTAAGTGCTCCACAGTGTCTGCTTTAGCTGTCTTCATGGCCTCTGGAACAAATTATTCTCATCTCATTCCACCAGGGGAAGTCTTCACATGTCTGGGGTAGAAATCCCCCAAAGTCACTGAGGGTTTGAGATTTCTCAGTTACCCTCAGCCTGGTTTATCCCCTCACCACAATGGTTTTAAGGTATAAATATGAAGTAGAAACATACCATCACTTCTGCAGGACTTTTTGCCTTTATAATAAAGACTTTTTAAATAGAGCTTTAAGACAAATCAACTTACAATACTAGTTAAAAGTATGTATGCATACTTCTTTATAATTCACAGGGGTATATTGATACATCAGATTTCAGTTTCAAAATCATGTCAGCTGGTTACTCTCAAATAGACGCTGAAAAGAAGAAAGAAAGTAAGAAAGAGAGAGAAAGAAAGAGAGGAAGAAAGAAAGAGGGAAAGAAAGAGGAAGAAAGAAAGAGAGAAAGAAAGAGAGGAAGAAAGAAAGAGAGGAAGAAAGAGAGAAAGAAAGAGGAAGAAAGAAAGAGAGGAAGACAGAAAGAGAGAAAGAAAGAGAGGAAGAAAGAAAGAGAGAAAGAAAGAGAGAGAGAAAGAAAAGAAAGAGAGAAAGAAAGAAAGAAAGAAAGAAAGAAAGGAGAGAGGAAGGGAGAAGAAAAAACTTCATTTTTTATTGAACTTTGGACCCCATGAATAATGTGAATATTTATATTCATGTGTTGCTCTTAGCAATTTTTCCTTTATTCTTTATTTACATGAGCATCTTTATACTTTCATGCTTTTCATTATGAAGCAATTGTCTGGCCTTGAGGCCGAAGGGCTACCCGAGTCTTTCCTTACCTGTCGCAGGTCTTTGGCTGGCCAAACCGGATAAACGTGTGAGAGAAGAGACTTTCCAGAGTCAAACAAGGGTTAGGCTTTATTCAGGGTCTTGGTTACATGTGGAGGGTGAATTCTTCCTCAGGAGAGAGGAATCCTCCTCCCAAGGAGGCAAAGATCGTACAGTAATAGAATGGGAGTGGGAGAGGGGAGGGACCCTCTGCCCTCTAAGGGCCCTTCAGCGCAAAGAGCGCCTTCAGACTTTCCTGACCCTACTTAAGCTCTCCCGCCTCATAGTTTGCACGTGAATACCGGGCATGCTCTCAGCCCTTAGCTTAGTCAACAACAGGTGTGCTCAGACCCCGGGCCAATCTCAAGGGTGGGATGCTCTCCCCAGCACGTATCCCATGGAGAAGAGGCGGAGATACGCGAGATAGCCCGTGTCTCATGCCTCAATTCCCAGCTATTCCCTGGGGGGCCTCATGAGAACTCTAAGGTTTTAGAAGTCCTCACTTTTACCTGCCCGAGACTGTCCACGTGAGAACTGAGCTTACACCCCCAACAAGCAATAATTATTTTGTACATTTCCTACAGCAGAGATAGGTTTCAGTATTTTATTTCTTGATGTCAAGAATTTTGTAAAAGTGCTTTCTACAGTGTAAATTCAAAAAAGAAATTTCAGCTTCAGTTGTTCTAGACATTTATTTTTACCAAATGTTTGTTGTTATTTAATACACTCCAGAGCATACAAAGTTCCCATTGAAGTCTTTTTTTTATTTGTAAATCATTTTCATGACACAATCCATTTTCAACTTTCATTGTGTTTAAACTGACATTGATAGAAGAGATTTTTGCTTCGTCAAAGAGTGTGCATATTCCATCCTTCATGCTTATTTTAGCAGCTATCTAGGCTTCAGAAGAGAGTCCTTCCTTTCTTCCTGCCTTCCTTCCTTTCTTCCTGCCTTCCTTCCATCAGAAAGCAATCAGATACCATTGTTAATATTTGAAATACTACATTAGGATGACTCTATCAAATCCTGAGCTTTGTTCTGTCTCTAGATGTAATTTTTTTATTTGGGGTGATATTCTCCTTTCCTCCAAACTGGACTTTTTAAAGGTTTATCATTTCTATTTTATTTATTGAAGAACACTTTAGCACTGATATTCCTTATTTTCACCCAGCTGTTGGATGAGTTTTATAGATAGCATCTGTATAAATGGCTTAAATTTATTTAAACTGTCTATACCCATGCAGAACTTAAGTAATAAGTTGCTGTTTGTATCACCACAAAAAAAGCATTATCTCTATGATAAACAGTTTGCATCAAGAACATAAGCCACTCTAATGGACAAAGGAGACAGCATGACCCCAGTGGAAATGCATTGACTCTGAAGTCAGAAGACCTGAGGTGAAATCCTGCCTCTGAAAATCAATACTTTTGTAACCTTGAACAAGTTGCTTCAAATCCCCGGATCTTGGTTTCCTCCTCTATAAAATGGGGGTGGGGAGAGTTCAGCTAGATGAATCCAGATAGGCAGATCCAGACATAGAATTCTACAACAAAGGAATCATGTTGCCAAAAAATTTCTGATTTTCTCCCACCACCATCCTGAAGCCCACCAGTCAGTTAAGCAGTGATTTATTGATTTCTGGGACTGTCATCCTTCTAACCATCCAATTTCTCAATCTAGAAGTCATCTTTAACTATTTCCCATCCTTCACAGACACATCCATATCTAATCAGTTACCAAATCTTCTACATCCAAACATCTCTGGCCCCTCTCCCCTTCTCTCCATTCACAAAGCAGCTATCCTCCTCCGGGTCTATATCACCTGTCCACTGGAATGTTACAACTGCCTTGTAACTGGTTTCCCAGGGTCATCTCCCCCTTTTCCAGTCCATCCTCCACACAGCTACCTGAATAGTCTTCATAAAACACAAGAACAACAGTTAGCATTTACATAGATGCAGGCAAAGCACCTTAAGTATACTATGTTATTTGATCCTTACAACAACCCTATTAGATAGGGGCTATTACTATAAAGAAAACTAAGGTAGAGGGCCATTAGATGACTTGCCCATAATCCCACATCTGATAAATAAGGCAGAATCCTGAAGTAAGATTCAAGTGCAACACACTGTCCACCATTCCATAAATCTGACTAGGTCACTCCCCTTCTCCAGAACCTTCAGAAGCTCCCTATTCTCTCTAGGATAAAATTCAAATTCTAAAGATTAGTATTTATAACCTTGTGCACCATGGCTCCAGGTCATCTCTCAAAAGTCACTGAAAAGTTGTTGCTGTTTCAGTCTTGTTAGACTCTTCATGACCCCATTTGGAGCTTTCTTGGCAAAGATAATGGCATGGTTTGCCATTTCCTTCTGCAACTCATTTTATAGAGAAGGAAAATGAGACAAAACAGGGTAAAGTGACTTGCCCAGGGTCACACAGTTAGTAAGTATCTGAGAGCAGATTTGAACTGAGGTCTTCCTGACTCCAGGTCCAGCACTAGATTCACTGCTCCACTTAACTGGCCTAAAGTTGACTTAGACTTCAGCAAAGCTTCTTTTTAAAATACCTCACACTACTCATATGAAGAAGATAGAGGGAGATGGGATAGACAACGGTACTATAAAATGGACTAGGCATGAGTGAATGACCAGGCCAGAAGAGTAGTGGGTTGTTTTTTTTAATAGTTTTGTGTAACTGTAGCATTAGGTCTCCAGTGGAGTGCTGCAGGTATCTGTGCCATTTGAGCTGTCCAAATGCAGCTGTCCAAATAACTGCCATTTAGCACTTTTATCGATGACTGCAATAAAAGCGCAGAGCATAAGTTCATCAAATTTGCATAACCCATAGACCTGGAGGGACAGCTAGCAGTGGACAACAAAAACAAAATCCAGAAGGATCTTGAATGACTACAGCACAGATGGAGAATCTATAGCCTCGAGGCCACATGTGGCTCTCTAGGTCCTCAAGTGCAGCCCTTTGGTTGAATCCAAACTTCACAGAGCAAATCCCCCTCATAAAAGGATTTGTTCTATAAAACTTGGATTCAGTCAAAAGGCCACATCTAAGGACCTAGAGAGCCACATGTGGCCTCAAGGCCACAGGTTCCCCATTCCTGGGTTAGACTCTAATAAGATGAAATTCAACAATAAAGATGTAAATTCTTACACAAATGAACCCAAGTAAAGTTATCTTCTCAACTATAAGATGTGAGAAGAGGCATGGATAAGCACCCATCACTCACAAAAGAATCAGGATTTCAGTGAACTACAATATGGGTCATTGGTGTGAACTGTCAGCCACAAATAGTAAATGTGATCTTGGCTACATTTTAAGGCGCAAAATCTCCAGGGTCAAGGAGTTATGTACTTCCTATGCTTACTTACTCTGCTCTGTCCTCCTCAGACCTGATCTTCTGGAGAATGGTGTTCAGTCCCTTAAGATAGAGATCGCTAAGCTAGTGTTCAGAGAAAAGAGACCACAACAGTGAAGTGTTTTCAGTCCATGATAAAGGAGCATCAGATGAAGGAATTGGGCATGTTTAGGTTGGAAAAACAAAGAAGACACAAAAGGGAAATGAGAATTGTCTTCCAATAATTCCAAACCTGTCTTAGGAAGGAGGGATTGGATTGGTTTGGTTTTGACATCAGAGGGAAGAACCAGGAGTAATGTTCGGAATCTGTTAAAAAGAAAAGTTTAGGACTGATGTCAAGAAAAGCCTCCTAAGCATTTGAGCTGTCCAAAAGTACAATGGGATCCCTCAAGAGGGATCTTCATGTCAACCACTCATCATGTATATCATAGTAGGAATTCCATTTGTGGTTAGGGTTATACTAGACCCCTTTGGAATTCCCTTCCAATTCTCCAATTCTGGGATGCTATCAAGGTCTTGCTATGTGTAGTCTCCATGCTTTACCCTGGGAGATATGCGAAGTTGAGTTAAGACATTGTTCCTATGCTCACAGAGCTTCCAGTCCATAAAGGAGAAAGACATAATTTTAGGCAATTATTTATAGCAAGGATTACTAGTCTTTTTCTTTTGCCATTAGTAGGGTGGTGACTGGAAAGGGGTAACCAATGGTTTATTCTTCCTCTTCTAGATATTTTGAGAAATAACCCTGAGTTTTCTAAATAACTCTGTGAAGCCATCAAAGGGAAGGACAGGGAATGTGGAGTCAGTTGGGAAAAGAGTGGACTGCTTCCCCTAGGCTTGAGACCCAGAAGGGGCTATTCATGTGAGCAGGAAACATTCACACACACACACACACACACACACACACACACATTTTAAGCATTAGGGAAGAAGCCACAATGAGTCTGAATTTATTTTTCTTCTATTTGATATCAACCCAAAAGCTACATTCATCACTGGAGGAAAGACAGACAGAGAGAGGGGCCCACAAGTTCAATATGAGGAAGGTTGTCTGAAAAACAATTACTCACAAAAAGCACTAGGGTTTTATTTACCCTGTCTGTATTTCATTTATACAGTTGTTTGCATGTGGTCTCCCCCATTAGACTGTGAAGTCCTTGAGAGCAGGGACTGGTTTTCACTTTTCTTTGTACCCTCAAACCTTGAAGCAGCTAGGTGATGCAGTGGATAGAGCCACACTGCAGGAGTCAAGAGGACCTGAGTTCAAATCTCACCTCAGACACGATACTCACTAGCTGTGTGACCTTGGGCAAGACACTTAATCCCAATTGCCTCCTCCTGGGTCATCTCCAGTCACCCTGATGCATATTTGGTCACTGGATTCAGATGGCTCTGGAGGAGAAGTGAGGCTGGTGACGTACACAGTCCTCCCTCACTCAAACACAAAGTCAAGTGCAAGTCATGTCATTATTTCTCTGATGGCATGATCTTTTTTGGCAACAAGGGACGAACATACACACTCTCAGAGCTTAGCAGTGTCTAGCACATTGCAGGTACTCAATAAATGCTTGTCCACTTACGTACAAATTCAATGTGAGTCACTAGGGCATCTGGCAGCCAAAGAAACTAGACTACAACCCTACAAGAGAGACAGAAGGTCCTTTCTATAGGTCAATGTTCAGTAAAAAAATAAAAATAAAAAAAGGAGTTTCAGCTCCTAATAGAATCCAAAGTCCGCTTTAAAGGCTGTTTTTTTCCCAAAGTCCAAAAGTCTCAGAAAAACCCTGTCACTTTATCTTGTGCTAAAGAATCCTTCCCTGACATAGCTGTTCATATCACTTGCACTTTTATTCGACTTAAGAAAAGAAGATTCTCTCTTTTAACTCAAAGAAAAAAGTCTTGAGAAAAGGAAGGAAAGTGGAGGGAGGAAAAAAGAAAGTGGCTGGGGTTAGGGACCAAAGAAACACCTTGTCCAGTAGGCAAAGTTTGATTTGCCTGAATGCTGTGGGCTGCTCTGAATGATTGGCAGCATCTGGAGCCTGTGAAGACATCGTCAATTTGCTGAACGTGTAAACCGTCTTCATCAATGGAACTGTCAGCATCTTAAAAAGGGCCTGAGTCAGCACAAGCAATGGCTTTGCTGCATCCCGATCTGGCCTGGTGAGGTGCCTCTTTCCCTAAGGACTTCCCATGCAAGAACTATGCCCTTAGGGGAAAGGACCTTAGGGCCCCCTCATGCCATATAGCCCCCCTTAAAATGGTCCTGAGTCCTTGACCTTTCATTTGTTCCTTTCCATTCATGGTGCAGGAAATGGAGTCTCCTTCCTGAGCAAAGAACCCAAGCCATGGGGATCCAAGAGTCCAGGGATCCAGCATCAATAACCTGGGAAACAAGGACCCAAGACTCCAGCCCAAGAGAACAATGGTGGCATTGGACTTGAATTTGGTGGAACCAATACTATATAGGAACTGAGCTAAATTGTGAACCCAACCTCCAATTCCCACTCAGAGACTGAGGTTATTTAAGGGAGATTATGCCCTCGAGGTGCTGGGAGATATGATTATACTTTATATCTTGGAAGTAAATCGTTCTTTGTAAAAGATATTAGGCACTACCTGGTCAAATGGAAATGGAGATGCTACTCAGAGACCCCTAAAACAGAGGAAATATAGCCAATGAGAGGTCAAGGTAATGGCAAAGAAAAGAGATTCCCCATCCCTCAGTGTGGGGAAGAAGGAGGCCCTAAGGCCCTCCTGTTTAATAGCAAGATTCTCTCAAAGGAAACCATTAGTGGGTACCTCTGCTCCCTGAGACAAGTGCAGCTGGTATTGACTCAAACCCTTTCAAAGACACTGACAGATCTGGCTACACATTCAGTGGAAAAGGGCTCCCTCCAACTTTGCAGAAGGCCAACTCAGAATGCTCATGCATTCTCCAGTTCTCACAGTTGTCTCATAACTAGCTCTCTGACTTCTTCCATATAGAAAATTACACAACCATTCTGACTGGGTGCACTATAAATTTATGTTGCATAACCTCACTTGGGCCCTCATTGCTGCTAGGAAATTCTACTATACCTTCTTTATCAATCACACTCTCCATCATGGCTCTTTCAGACCTTTCCATCCTTCCTTAAGCCTTCCATGAGTCTTGCTCCCCTCACTCTCTCTGCTAGGAACTTTCATAATTTACAGAAATAATCTAGCATTGACCATGAGCTCTGTCTTCTCCTGTCTTCCTATTCTATCAGTTAGGTGCCTTCTGCCTCTTTCTCCTCCTTTACCATTCATCTCATATGATGAGGTAGCCTTACTCCTTACCAAAGTTAACCCTTTTACTTGTTCAAGTGGTCTCACTCCATCTCCTCTTCTCCAATATACTGCCTCCCCTGTCATCCCTAATCTCTCACTTATTTTCAGTCTCTCCCTTTCTACTGACTCCTCCCCTACTGCCTACAAACATGCCTATGTCTCATCTACGTGGGAAAAAAGTATTACTTGATCCTTCTATCCTGGCTAAACAGCATCCTGTATCTTTTTTGCCATTTGTAGCTAAGATCCTCAAAAAGGTCACCTCCAACAGGTGCCTCCACTTTCTCTACTTTTTAACCACTTACTATCTGATTTTATGACCTTATTCTAGTGAAACTGTCCTCTCCAAAGTTAAGAATGATGACTTATTTGCCAAATCCATTGGCCTTTTCTCAATTATCATTTTCCTTGACCTCTCTGCAGTCTTTGGCAGTGTTCATCACTGTCTCCTTGATACTCTCCAGGTTTTGAGGACACCACTGTCTCCTGGTTCTCCTCTTATCTCTCTGACTGCTCATTGTGTCTCCTTTGCTGGATCCTCAGCCCAAAGCAGTCCCTCAAGATTCTGTCCTGTACTCTTTTCTCTTTTCTCTCTAGAATGCTTCATTTAGTGATCTCTTCAGCTCCCATGGATTTAATTATCATTTCTATGACGATGACTTTCAAATCTACCTCTCCTGCTCCAAACTCTCTGATACCCTCCAATCTCATATCTCCAACTCTTTCAGACATCTCGAACTAGACATCCAATACACATCTCAAAATTCAGTATGTCCAAAACAGAACTCGTTATAGCCTTTTTCTTTTCCTACCTTCTGCTTACTGTAGTAGATAACATTATTCCCCAGTTCCCTCAGGATCCCAACCCAGGAATCATTCTGGACCTCTCATTCTCTCTCACCTCCCCCCATATCAAATATAGTGCCCAGGCCTGTTGATGTCACCTTTGCATCACCTCTAAAACTGCCCCCACCATGGTGCAGGCCCTTATCACCTCGCTCCTGGACTATTGTGGTAGCTGCTAGTGTATCTGCTCTCTCAAATGTGTCCCCACTCCCATTAATCCTCCATTTAGACACTAAAGTGATATTGTTAAAGTGCAGTTCCTATCATGTCACATCCACACACACCTCTACTCAGTAAACTTCAGTGACTCCCTATTACTTCCAACAATAAATACAAAATACTTTGACATTCAAAATCCTTCAAAACCTAGCACTCTCCTATCTTCCTCGTCTTCTCACACCTTACTCATTAATACATCCTCTTTGATTCACTAACACTGGCCTCCTAGCTATTACACAAACAAGGCCCTCCATCTCTCAGCTCAGGCAATTTCTCTGGCTGTCTCCCATACCTGGAATGTTCTCTTTCCTCTGCTCTGACTACTGATCTCCCTGGCTTCCTTTAAGTCACTACTATAATCCCTTCTTCTAGAGGAAGCCTTCCCCAATTGCTCTTAATCCCAGTGCCTTCCTTCTGTTATTTGTTATTTATCCTGTGGGGTATATGGGTGTTTAAAGAAGACTAGTACCTCTGCTGTGAGGGCTGCTTATCCACCTTAGGTATACAACTTTCCACCCAGCTCTCACCTGTGGCTCCAAGGAGCTGTAGCATGCACAGTGGTAAACTGTCTTGGCAGATGATCTAAACAAGGCTGAGGATAACCAATGGACCTCCAACCCACCAATGAGTTAGAGGAAACATCTACCCCAGGCATGTGAATACTTATCCCTGGTTGGAATGGGCCGATGAAGACAGCCATGTTCCAACAGCCATGCAGGCAACTGAAGCAGGTGCTATGGAGTGGTTAGAGCTTGGTCAGACATCAAAGATGTTGAGGTCATCCATTGCATCCCAGGCCATCCCTAGTCATCCTGACTTTGCCTTGCCACTGGACTCTGGAAGAGAGAGGCCAATGACTTCGTGCAACTCACTTAAATCCAGTTCACCCATGAGTTGAGACATTACCCTGGATGTCATTGGTCCTCTTTCAAAATGAAAGACAAACAACATTTATCCTGTATATAGCTTATGTTACATATGTTTCTTTGCAGATTGTCTCCATTAAACTGTAAGCTGGGACTGTCTTTTGCTTCTTTTTGCATCCCTAGAGCTTAGCATAATGCCTGACACATAGTAGGCACTTAATAAATGTTAATTGATTGATTGATGACACCATCTTAGTCAAATGATTTGTAACTGAATGGGTACAAACTTATGCATCATACCCCCATTTCACATATGCCACCACTCATTTATCCATTCCCCAGTAGACTAGGAAGGCATCCCCTCAGTTTCTAGACTGGGGCTACTGTGAAAAGAGCTGCTTATAAATATTTGCATTCATTTAGGTCCTTTTCCTCTTTCTTTGGGCTCTTTAGGATGGAGGGCTAGTAGTGGTACAAGCTTCCTTTGTACTAGAGGAAGGCAATTCATGGGGGGAGGGGTGGCTAGGGAAGTTACCTTTGCCTCATTAGGCAATAATGAATGGTGCCATTTATTTTTACTGGGTTTTTTACTGGTAAGAAACTTACTTCCCAAATTCAGATCACCCCTTACAAGCAATTTCTGTCTTTAGAGAACTGCCTGGAGCATGGAGAAGTGGCAGTGTCATAGAGTCAGTATGGGGTAGAGATGGGACTTGAACCCAGGTCTTCCTGACTCTACCTTGCCATGCTGACTGTCATGGAATAGGTGATCCACAGGAAGGTTCATTGACATGCCCTTTTCAGAAGTAGTCATTGATTTGATTACTTGACTAAAGAGATGAGGGGGTAAAAGAAGGAACCCAGAAGCATCAGTCTGATGACAAGATAGGCTATGCTGAGGACACATGGCTTGGGGTCTGGGATATAGTGTGCAAGTGACAAGATGGGCCAAGCTGGGGACATGTGGTGTGGGGTTGGGGATATAATGGTCCACATAAGTTTGTACCCATTCAGTTACAAATCAAGACATCTGACTGAGCCCTAGCATAAGAGTCCCAAGTGGAGTAACTTCCCCAGGGATTGGAGCCTTGGATTCTGGGAGTCCAGCTCAGACACATTATGTAGACAGTACCAGTCTAGGGATGGAGAAATATCTCCATTTCCCTTGTTGAAAGAGTAACTAGACTGGTAGATCAGGGCAATGTTCTGGATGTAGCATGCTTCAGTAGCACCTTCCCCCCACCTCCTCAAGAGGACTCTCAGAAGCTACATCAAATTTGGGCACTTCACTGGGCACCACTGATTCAATACCAGAACTCATATGTCCCATTGTGTTGACATTTACCAAGTCAATCAGACAGCAAGTTAGCTCAAAGCAAATCATTATCATCAAACAGTGCAGCAAGATAATTAACAAGAAAGCTTTCCCCTTCACACTAAGGGGCACCTTCTACTGAGGGTTAGGCCAGTCCATCCACAAGCATTTATTAAGCACTTATTATGAGCTAGCCACTGTGCTGAGATCCAAAGACACAAGGAAAGGCAAAAAAGAGTTCCTGACCTTAAGGAGCTCTTAATCGGGAGACAAGGTGAAAGCAACTAGGTACAATGAAGATATATATGCAGGGTAGATTGAGGTCATCTAAGAGAGAAGGCACTAACATTAAGGGGGACTAGGAAAGTCCTTTTGCCAGGTGAGATTTTACCTGAGACTAAGCTAGGGTAGGCAGGAGGTAGGGATGAGGAGGGCAAGCATTCCAAGTAGAAGGGACAGTCAGTAAAAATGCTGGGAAGATGGAGTGCCAGGAACAGCAAGGAGGTCACTCAATAATAGAATATGAGAAAGGTGATTAAGGAAAATGGGAAGGAAGGTAGAAGAAAGGTAGGAGGGGCCAGGTTGGGAGGGACTTTAAATGTCAAGCAGAGGACTTTGTATTTGATCTTGGAGATAGTAGGGAACCATGGAAGGGTACTGAGTAAGGGGTTGACATGATCAGAACTGAACTTTAGGAAAATCACTTTAATGAATTTGATTGGAGTGAGGAGAAACTTGAGGCAGGCAGACCAGCCATCAAAATGTTGTAATAGTCCAAGAATGAGATGATTGTGGCCTGGACCAGGGTGGAGCATGGTCAAAGGAGAGAAGGGATTGTATGTAAGAAATTCTAGCAGTGGGGAAGAGAACATGGAATTACTTAAGATTCCAATGCCCCAGAACTGCCTCCTCCCACCATGCCCTCTGTCAAGGTTCTGTTGAGTCTTTGCCATCTGTTGGTCATCAGTTACAATGAGGTTTCTTGTGGAAGGAAACAGAGGGACATAGATTTAGAATTGTAAGGGATTATAAAGGTCACTCTAGGCCAAAGTTTCCATTTTGCAGATAAGGAAATAGAGGCTCAAAAGTGACTTGCCCAGGGTCACACAGCAATATGTGTCTGAGGATGGATTTGAACCAATATTCTATACACTATGGCACCACCAAGCTGTCCTGAGCTTCTATAATCCTTAAGCATTTAAGTTTGTCTTTTGAACACTCAGGCTATCTCCTGCAAACCTTTATCATCTGAAATCCCTTTTAACTCATACCCTAGAGTCTGTAGACTGGCTCTAGTACAAATCAACCTTGGGATCCCACTTAACAAAGGAGCTGGATGGATCTAGGAGATGGAGTTTTTTTAATTCCCATAATGCCTCTGGTTACTATGTAAATTACCTCAGGTAAAGACCAGATTGGAACAGGTTAAAAAAAAAAAAACACAACTTTTCTTTGCTCTGCTTTCTGCCCAAAACCAAGATCACTGTACTTCCTGCCCTTAGATTTCAGCAAGACATTGCATTAGACCACAATACTCTTGATGTCTCTCCTTGTGAAAAAGCTAGAAAGGTATGAACTGAATAATACTAAGATATGGGCTTTGGCCCTGGATAAGGAAAAACTCCAAAATCGATATTGGCTAGTAGTGAGTTCACTGTCACTGGAGGCCTCCAGGTAGAGCCTGGGTGATCACTTGCTGAGGATAGTGTAGATTCCTATACAGTTGGGGTTAAATGAGATGGACTCTTGGCTCTTCCTACAAATTCTAGAGCAAAGAGACTGAATGGAGGGTTTGTGTAGGAGCTAAAGTCTTAAATGCCAAGTAAGGAATTTGGACTTTACCCTGAGGCAATGAGTCATCAAGTCTCACTATGGCATAGATTGGTTCTACTAGTTTCTGAAAAATGGGTGTGGTAATATTTCATCTCAGGGATTTGTTATGAGGAAAGTGATGTGTAAGCCTTAAAATGATATGGGAATGTGAGCTATTATTATTTTTCATTATTATCCTTTGTTATTCAAAGGAAAAGCATCAGAGGCAAGAAGGAAAGTTATAGTAGAGGCTTTGACATACGGTCTGATTTTTGACCTTTGGTCTCGGCATGAGGGATGAGAGATTGGACCACAACTAAGGGATGGAGACAGACAAGAATTGTGGCACGTACTGGACAGAGCTCACATTCAGACTTTACTCCTAACTCCCCATGTAACTTTGGCTAAATCCTGCCACCTATCTGCATCTCTCTGTTTCTTCATCTATAAAATTAGGCATTAACCTGGGACTGGGTCCAAAAGACTATAAAACCATATCTACTCTTTGACCAAGCAATGCCGCTACTAGGTTTGTTTCCCAAAAAAAGATTAAAAAAAAAAAAGGAAAGGAAATATACGTGTGGAAATATTCATAGCAGCTCTTTTAATGATGGCAAAGGATTGGAAATTGAGGGGATGCCCATCAGTTGGGGAATGACTGAATAAGTTGTTGTATGTGATTGTGGTGGCATATTACTGTGCTGTAAGAAATGATGAGCAGGAGATCTCAGAGGAATCTGGAAGGACTTACATGAGCTGATGCAAAGTGAAATGAGCGGGCATTGTACAGAGTAACAGCAATATTGTATGTTGATCTACCATGAATAACTTACTATTCTCAGCAATAAAATGATCCAAGACAATCCTATAGGACTTATGATGAAAGGTGCTGTCCATCTCTGGAAAAAGAACTGGAAGAGACTGAATGTGAATGAAAGATACTTTTTCTTTGCTTTGTCTGTTTTTCTTGAAATTTTGGTCTGTTTTTTTCTTTTGCAAATGTTTTACATGGAAATGTGTTTTGCATGACTACACATGTATAACCCATGTCAAATTGCTTGTCTTCTCAATGAGGGGGAGAAGGGAAGGAGGGAAAGAATTTGGAAGTTTCAAAATTTGAAAAAATGAATCTTAAAATTGTACATGTAATTGGGAAAAATAAAATATTAATAAAATTTAAAAATTTTAAAAAATAAAATTGGGCATCATGAAATAATAGGATGTGTAACTGAAAAGAACCTTAGAGACCTAGTCCCACCACCTCATTTTACAGGTTGGAATGTTAAGGGTCAAAGGCTGAAGTCTCTTAAGTGACTTGCCCGAGGTCCCAGGGGTAATAAGTAGGAGGACTAGGATTTGAACCCAAGACTTCTGTGGGTCTGCACCCATAATGGCAACAGCTAATGTTCACATAGCACTTTAAGGTTATCAAAACACTTGATATCCATTTTCTCATTTGCCCTGTCTTCCATCTACATAGGGCCCATGCTGTCAAGTGTTTCCAACTCTAATCTATATGTCTCTCCCCCACTCATCCCCTTCCCCACCACTGTCTCCCTTCCTTTACCTTCCCATTCCCTTTCTCTCCTTCATTTTGATGTTTGTACTTTCCATACCTGTTCACACCTACACCTTCATGCCGTACTAAAGTGTGATTGCAGCCTCACTCCCACCGTCATTGCCCCATTTCATAATTCCATAAAGTAATTATGAATTCAGCCTAGTTGAGATTAGCTAACATAAATTTGTAATAAACCCATTCAACATTGTTTCATTATTTTTCTTCAGCTCTTTTCAATCACTTGTGAATAGAAGTGGAGACAAAGAAGATGGGAGAGAGCTAAGGCTCAAGACCAGCAAGGCATGATCATGATAGGACAAGAGAGGAAAGAGATTTGAGAGTGGAAGATGATGGGGAATTAAAATGGTTTGACAAATGGTAGAGATCTGGAAAGAGGAGAGCGTAGCCAGAGCAGGGGTGGTAGCCAGGGAAAGACTTGAAGGAAGGAGGCATTGGAGGTCACTGTGATGATAAAGGAGAGGGTAAGGGGAGTGAAAAACAAAGGGAAACATGGAATTATAAAGGATTGTGCTCAGATAAAAGAATCTCCAAGTTTATGAACATGGAAGTAAGAGCACTTGTAGGGAAGGAAATGATAAGCATTTATGTAGCACCTGCTGTATGTTGGACATTGTGCTAAGTGCTTTTAGAAATATTATCTCATTGGATCCTCATTACAACCCTGTGAGGTAAGTGCTAATATTTTTACAATTATTATTTTTGTATTATTGATATATTCATATTTACAATTGCTTTCATTTTACAATTGAGGGTACTAAGGCAAACAGAGGTTAAGTGACTTTCCCAGGGTCACAAAGCTAGTGAGTGTCTAAGGATAGATTTGAACTGTAGGTGTTGGCAAGTTTACAGGTGATGGCAAGATCAAGGGCACAACTGTATCTATGTGTAGCTGAGGTACAATGAAGATAAGTGTTACTATGTATGTTTTGAGCCACCTGGTATGAAGGTTGGAGAAGGAAATGGCAAACCACTTCAGTATCTTTGCCAAAGACAGATCAGCTGGGGTTATGAAGCTTCAGACCTGACTGAACAACAACAAAATATAAAGGTAGGAGATAGGAGTAATGGAAATTTAAGTGGGAAGATCTTTCCCATTCATTTATAGGCCCGTGTGACCTGCTTAAATCACATGGAAGCCTAAGTCATATATTGTGGGAGGAGGTTGCTAAAATAGCTAAAATAGGAAGGGTGGAGCAGAGCTGGGAGGAAGTTGGTGAGAGAAGTTAGAGAGGAGAGAGGAGAGGACACAGGCAAGCAGATAGCTAGGCAAGTGAGTGTTTGTTTGTGGGAAAGCCCCAGCAGGTGCAGGGAGAAAGAGAAGGCTTGGGAATGGTTTTATCTCCAACAGTGCTAATGTGTATTGACTTCTTGGTTACTATGATGGAATTGGCTTTGTGGTGTCTGAATAAGTGTTTTTCATCTACCTGCTATATGGTGAGTCTGTCATACTTTGCAATTCAGAACTACATTGGCATTTTCATAGTCACTATCAGTGCTGTGAATATTGCCTTGGCAATACAATGGGGAAGACAGGAAAAACAAGAAGTTGGGCACTGAATCTTTTGATAAAGAGAGGTAAAATATTGATACCAATGAGTATAAACTGGATTAAATGGTCAATATGGATTGTGAACCTCAGTAGAGGAGAGGCTGCTGACTAATTGTCAAGGAAGAGTCTCCAAGTCACCATGGGGAGCAAGGAGTACTCTCCCACCCTGACTGGGGAGTTTGGAGATATGCAGAAAAGTGAAGCCTGGATTAGAAAGGGTTTCAAGGGAAATGGTATCATAGATCTCAGTGGGTGAGAAAAAATGAAAGGAATAAGAAAGAAAGATGTTGTGATGAAAGAAAATGTCTTAATTTCAGGGAATGCAGGGCTTAGGTAGATCTAGAGTGGGACACTGGGCTAGAGATGAATGGAGCCCCCAGCAGCTGTAAGGGATTTGCTCTGCAGCAGCTGGGGGCTCAGTATTACTGGGATGGGGAGAGTATGAGGGAGTGGGGGTGGGGGTGTTAATTATTAAGGATGAAATCCAGGCAAGAGCATTTTCCACTCTCCCAGTTGAGAATTTTGACTCATACTGTACCCAAAAATTTAAGTCATCTGCCAAGTGCTCCCAATTCTCCTCTTCTCCCCATCTCATGTACGTCTCTGAAATTACCCCCACTCTTTCACTCTAGGGATTGAAGAGAGGTCTATTGGGGTCTGTCAGGACATTGGACAGCTACAAGAGGGAGAAAATATAACAGATGTTTGAATAATTTAAGGTTGTTTCACCTTATAGAAGGTGATGTTGTGGTGATCTATGAAGGAGATGTGGGGTGAAGACAGGAAGTGTGTCTTGCTGCTGAAAATAGAGTTGTGTTGGAGTACTGCCAAACACCCAGTGGCAAACCTGGCTCACCCTTGAGAAAGCCTCAGGCTAGCCTTGAGGGCAGGTCTAGTACTGGAGATGGCATCTGTCCAAGATGTTGGGTCAGTTAGTGTAGAACTAGGAGTAATCCAATGGAAGAGCTGGTTTGGGTTTCATATTAGGAAAAAAGGCAACTGCAATCCAGCATGGTGTGGCAAATGGAAGTCAGGAAGACCTGAGTTCAAGCCCTGACACTGATATACTCAAACTAAGTGGCCTTGAGCAAGTCTCTTGACCTCTTGGTGCTCTAAGCAACTAAAAATATAAGTTAAGGAGAAGTTGCCAAGCTGCATTGGCAGAGGGAGTTTCTCATCTGGAATTAGTTATGCCAGCAAAATTACAGATCTAATCTTCCCTCCCCAACCTCCCTGCCTTTTAAAAAAAAGAAAGAAAGAGGAAAATAAATAAAACCAATTAACAAATGTAAAAAAAAAATTGCACATGATGTCAGAACTTTTCAGTATATTGATTGCTTTTGCTGACTCTTTCTCTTCTTTTACTTTTTCTTTTTTTTTTTTTAATTTTTTATTATTAAATTTATTTATTTAACTTTTAACATTCATTTTCACAAAATTTTGGGTTACAAATTTTCTCCCCTTTTATCCCCTCCCCGCCAAACACCAAGCATTCTCATTGCCCCTATGACCAATCTGCTCTCTCTTCTATCATTCCTCTCTGCCCTTGTCTCCATCTTCTCTTTTGTCCTGTAGGGGCAGATAGCTTTCTATACCCCTTTACCTGTTTTTCTTATTTCCTAGTGGCAAGAACATTACTCGACAGTTGATCCTAACACTTTGAGTTCCAACTTCTCTTCCTCCCTCCCTCCCCACCCCTTCCCTTTGGAAGGCAAGCAATTCAATATAGGCCATATCTGTGTAGTTTTGCAAATGACTTCCATAATAGTTGTGTTGTATAGGACTAACTATATTTCCCTCCATCCTATCCTGTCCCCCATTACTTCTATTCTCTTTTGATCCTATCCCTCCCCATGAGTGTCGACCTCGAATTGCACTCTCCTCCTCATGCCCTGCCTTCTATCTTCCCCCCCACCCTGCTTGTCCCCTTATCCCCCACTTTCCTGTATTGTGAGATAGGTTTTCCTACCAAAATGAGTGTGCACTTTATTCTTTTCTTTAGTGGAATGTGATGAGAGTAGACTTCATGTTTTTCTCTCACCTCCCCTCTTTATCCCTCCACTAATGAGTCTTTTGATTGCCTCTTTTATGAGAGATAATTTGCCCCATTCAATTTCTCCCTTTCTCTTCCCAATATATTTCTCTCTCACTGCTTGATTTCATTTTGTTTTAAAGATATGATCCCAACCTATTCAATTCACTCTGTGCACTCTGTCTCTATGTATGTGAGCGTGTGTGCATGTGTAATCCCACCCAGTACCCAGATACTGAAATGTTTCAAGAGTTACAAATATTGTCTTTCCATGTAGGAATGTAAACAGTTCAGCTTTAGTAAGTCCCTTATGACTTCACTTTGCTGTTCACCTTTTCATGGTTCTCTTCATTCTTGTGTTTGAAAGTCAAATTTTCTTTTCAGCTCTGGTCTTTTCATCAAGAATACTTGAAAATCCTCTATTTCATTGAAAGACCATTTTTTCCCCTGAAGTATTATAGTCAGTTTTGCTGGGTAGGTGATTCTTGGTTTTAGTCCTAGTTCCTTTGACTTCTGGAATATACTGTTCCATGCCCTTCGATCCCTTAATGTAGAGGCTGCTAGATCTTGTGTTATCCTGATTGTATTTCCACAATACTTGAATTGTTTCTTTCTAGCTGCCTGCAATATTTTCTCCTTGACCTGGGAACTCTGGAATTTGGCCACAATGTTCCTAGGAGTTTCTCTTTTTGGATCTCTTTCAGGCGGTGTTCTGTGGATTCCTTGAATATTTATTTTGCCCTCTGGTTCTAGAATCTCAGGGCAGTTTTCCTTGATAATTTCATGAAGGATGATGTCTAGGCTCTTCTTTTGATCATGGCTTTCAGGTAGTCCCATAATTTTTAAATTGTCTCTCCTGGATCTATTTTCCAGGTCTGTTGTTTTTCCAATGAGATATTTCACATTATCTTCCATTTTTCCATTCTTCTCTCTTTGTTCTGTGATTTCTTGGTTTTGCATAAAGTCATTAGCCTCCATCTGTGCCATTCTAATTTTGAAAGAACTATTTTCTTCAGTGAGCTTTTGAATCTCCTTTTCCATTTGGCTAATTCTGCTTTTGAAAGCATTCTTCTCCTCATTGGCTTTTTGAACCTCTTTTGCCAATTGAGTTAGGCTAGTTTTTAAGGTGTTAATTTCCTCAACATTTTTTTGGGTCTCCCTTAGCAGGGAGCTGATCTGCTGTTCATGCTTTGACTTCATGTCTCTCATTTCTCTTCCCAGCTTTTCCTCCACCTCTCTAACTTGATTTTCAAAATTCTTTTTGAGCTCTTCCATGGCCTGAGCCCATTGGGTGGGCTGGGACACAGAAGCCTTGATTTCTGTGTCTTTGCCTGATGGTAAGCATTGTTCTTCCTCATCAGAAAGGAAGGGAGGAAATGCCTGTTCACCAAGAAAGTAACCTTCTATAGTCTTATTTCTTTTCCCTTTTCTGGGCATTTTCCCAGCCAGTGACTTGACCTCTGAATATTTTCCTCACACCCACCTCACCTCCTGATCCTCCCAGCCCGTGTTTGTGGTCTGAGATTCAAATGCTGCTTCCAGCCTCAGGGCTTTTGGCGGGGGCAGGGCTGCTATTCAGTATGAGATTATGATCTGGTGCTGAGATCGGGGCAGGGCCACCTCTCAGGCTCAGTTCCCTCAGGGGGTTTATGCGCAGACCTTCCGCTATGGATTCAAGCTCTGCCCGCTTGGGGAGCCCGTGTCTGCAGCCGCCTCTCAGCTTCTACCTCCCGGGGGGGCCGGAATTATGGGGGCACCCCACTCCCCTCTCGACCCGCCAAAGAGACTCTCTCACCCACCCCTGTCACCTGTGGGTGGAGGGACTTGTGCGGCCGCTGGAGATCCAGTCCCTGAAGCCTGCTTGGATCTGTTTCTCTCGGTGCTGCAGCCGTGGCCGCAGCAGGTCTGGGCTGGGCTTTGTGTCTGCAGCGCGACGGACCTTTTGCGAGAGGTTTGCAGATCCCTCTGTGGGTGGAGGGACCCGCGTGGCCGCTGGAGATCCTGTCTGTGAAGCCTGCTCGGATCTTTTCCTCTTGGTGCCGCGGCCGCGGCAGGGCTGCACTCAGCTCCCAGTCCCGGCGCCCAGTCCGCAGCGCGAAGGACCCCCCGCGAGAGGTTTGCAGGTCTCTCTGGAACAGAAATCTCCCTCGCTCCAATGTTCCGTGGCCTCTGGGTGCAGAATTCGCCGTGAATTACTTCCCTGTAGCCATTCTATGGGTTGTGGGTTCAGAGCTATGTGTATGTGCGTCTTTCTACTCCGCCATCTTGGCTCCGCCCCCTACTTTTTCTTTTAAAAAACTGTTTGTTCTAAATGATGGCCAGGGGTAGGCAGGTATTGGGGAAAATCTAAGCAATGTGAAGACAAAGGATATCAATAAAATTCTATTTTAAAAAAAGAAAAAATTTCTTTGCAAGTAAAGCTATAGGAAAGGTGAGTGTGCCTCTCCTGATGGGTAAGGAGTTGCCCATCATTACAAATCTGCAGTCACAGGCTGAATGGTTGTTCAGCAAATATGACCAAGAATGGCTCAGGCAAAGGCTTGACTAAATGCCCTCTAAGGTCACTTCCGGCCCAAGAGTTGAGGATTCTGTGATTGAGGAAGGAACTGAAGGAAGACGGATATGCCCCTTTAATAATGTTCAATTTTCATGGTTGAGAGAGAAAGAGAGATGGAAAGAGAAATTGAAGAAAGTATCTAGAAGGAGGGGGTGATTGATGGTGCCAAAGGTTATAGGAAAATATGACCTGGGACACGGGGTTGACTCATGCTTAGACCACCTAAGATATCATCCCCATGTGGAAGATAGCAGAGGGCCTGATTCAGCATTAGCCCACCATGGGGTTGGGAGCAGTCTTTTTCCATTAGCTGTGTAACTGGAACCATCTGCTTGATTGGACATTGTTGAGAGTTTTTGTTTCCCTTACATTCCTGTTTGAGGATGGAGGACTCCTTCATTCACACCATACAGTAAGGGGGGAGGGACCTGAGAGTGCTTCTCCTTCTCTAGCCCCGTTTAGTCCAATTGTCCCTGAAAAACAGGTCTGGCATACTGGCCTTTTCCTTTACCCTCTTCTAGATGCAGGGTATGAAGTCTCCAGCCCAGCAACTCAAGCCACAGAAATCAAGCAGTCCAGAAATCCAGGCCAAAGTGTTAGAGCCAGCCTCTCAGTGAAACCTTGAGAAGCAGGGACCCAAGGATGCTACCTCAACAAGGTTCAGGCATTGAACTTGGTCGGACTTGAACTTGGTTGTCTGATGCTTTGTAGGAACTGAGCTAAACTGTGAACTTAATCCTTCTCTCCTCCAAAGATTGAGGGGGAGGGAGAGGGGGAGAACTTATACTCCTTAAATGTCTACCCATTGGTAAATGCTAAACAGTTAGATGGAACTGGGGTGCTAACCATGGGATCCCTATAATGGAGAGAATATAATTGGTGGGGGCATCAACCAATGCCAGAGGAGAGACTCCCCAACCCCTTCAGAGTATCAGAGCTTTGAGTTGGGAGTTGGGGTTTAAAATGTGATTCACCTGCCCTCAGAGAATGAAGCAAGAGAACCTCACTCTGTAAAAGGTCAAAGAGAACAGAAAACAAGAAGACCTCATTGGATTGAGCCCCTTTCAGCTCTAGGATACCATGATTGCGGGATTAGGGAGGGACTGGACCTGGGATTTCACTAATATAGGAAACTCTCTGTACTGGTGCAAGTCAATACAGTCTCTGCAACTGATAGTCTGTGTCTGGAGTCACAAAAACCTGAGTTCAAATCCAGCTTACTTAGGCAGTGCCACAAACAGGACTTGAACTCAAGTTTTCCTGGATAGCTCTCTTTTTACTATAACAGATAGCCTCTTATGCTACAAAAGTTAATTCAGTGCCTGCTGTGAACAGAGTATTGGGTTAGGCTGTATGCAGAGCTAGTTGTGCTAACTTCATGGAGTATCTCGTCCAGGAGGGAGCAAACTTAGATAACTGTCATTCACAATGCTGCATGTCAAGTGCAAAAAGGAAGACACAAATATGGGATGCTGTGTTGGCCAATATATGATAGTGTCTGAATATAAATGGAAAATTATTGCATCAAAAACATAACGGAATGGGTGGTTTCATAGGAAACTAGGCAGAACTATATAGGCTGAGTCAGAGAGATCTTTTAAGAGACTCTTGTGGCAATCCAAGCAGGTGAAAGTGGGAATCCATGCCAGGATGCTGAGAGGAGAAATAGAAAGGAGGGGGTGCCCAGAAAGGCTGTTTCAGAGATAGAATACATAGAAGTTGGTAATTAGTTAGATTAGAGAAATAAGGGGAGAGAGACAGAAAGAGACAGAGAGAAAGAGAGAGAACCAGGTTTCTGCCATCATCATACTTCACCTTCCCATCCCATCCTACCCCATCCCCAGCCATCCCACTATCTTGTTTGCCTTTCTCCCCACCAGGTCCAGGGTTCTCAACATAGATCACAGACTTCTGCACTCTAGACTCACAGACTTGGGGACCTCTAGTCCCTAGGCAAATGAATCCAATCATCCATGGAATCATGTCCCAGAATCAAGCCCAGTTGATTGGATACTGGGTCCAAAGTAACTCTCAAAGAGCACTTTATCTACTGGTTGACCCTGGCCACTCAGTCACACTTTGCCTTCCCATTCTGCCATCACTCATGCTAGCTTGCCATTTGCCTGCTACCTCCTCACCCTCACACCCTTGATTCTTTTCTCTTTCTCTGGTTACCACACCTTTATACATATTGCCTTCACTTATTAGAATGTAAGGTCTTTGAGAGTAGTCCTTAATTCATTTTAAATATTTTAATATTCATTTAATATTTTAAATATTAAATATTTTAAAATTCATTTAATATTCATTTAAATATTCCAAATATCATCACAACAACCTGCTGCTATTGTCCTCATTTTATGGATGAGGAAATTGAGTCGGAGAGAGGTAAAGAGGCTTTCCCAAGTTGACATAGCTAGTAAATGTGCAAGGTGGGATTGGAACTCAGGTACTCCAGACTCCAAGTCCACCGTACCCCATAGCTGCCAAAGGAGAGAGAGAAAAGAAAACGAATGAGGAAATGTTGTTGACAAATACACAAGAGGAGTGTAAGACAGCGCACAGTAGGTGCTTAACAAATGTTTACTAATTGAAGGAGATGGAGCTAGCCAAAGAGATAGAGAAAGCGATATCTGAGGAGAGGAGAGGCAGGAGAACGTGACATCTCTAGAGGTAAGGGAGGAGAGCAGACGCTGCAGGAAGGTATAGTGGGCAGTGTCAAAAACCACAGAAAGGTCAAGGTGGATAAAGACTGAGAAAATGGCCATTGCTTTGATGGTGATGAGGTCAACTGGTAGTTTCAGTAGAGTGGTGGAGACAGAAGCCCTAATATAATACTTCAAGGCAACCGTGGATTTCTTTGTCAGGAGAGTGAGAAAGTAGATATAATGCATGCAGAAAATATTCTTTGAGAATTTAGCAGGGAGGGGAATGGCTGAGGTACAGTAGAAAGGACCCTGAGTCCTGTGTTCAGATCCTGCATCTTCAGAGCCTTGCTGCCTGTGGGACCCGGGTCTTGCCCTGTAACCTCTGCAGCCCCACTTCCTTGCTATGTAAAGTCAGAGGCTTGGCCCTGATGGTGTCTGAGGTCCCACTGGCTTTAGAGCAGCGATCCTTCAAGAACTGAGCACTCAAAGAGAAGGGAGACATGACGGTCACTAGAGGGGGCCATTGGCTCAGCGGAACATAGAGGCGAGCCTGAGGAGTCCGGGGCACGTTTGGAAGCAGAGAGGAGGGAGGGGCCAATGAATGGACAGAGAGGAAAAGGGAAGGGAAATGAAGGGATAATGGAATATCAGAGCTGGATAGAGATTTAGAACTTCCGAGCATGGACTGACAGAACTAGAAAGCCCTTTAGAACAGAGAAAGTCCGAGCTGAGAGGGCCCTTTAAACAGAGAACGGCAGAGCAGGGAGGGACCTTACGTAACCCTTGGCTGCAGCAGCTTGGGTTTTCCCCTGCAATTTCCTGGATCAAAAGATCCAGGAAAGAATGTGGCCCTGGCAAGGTTCTTTAACATAAATGGAGTTTTCTGAGACTGGAGTGGGACATTTTCAAAACAAAATCCCTGTGGGCTTGGGGAAAGAAGCTAGAGATAGCCCTGAGTCATCAGAGGTCAGCAATTGTGGTTGTGACCTGAGCTAGGAACTGGTGGGGATTCCCTCTCCCATCCCACCTCAGCCTCTCCCATAAAGGCATCTGATCACATGGGCAGCTAATCATGAGGAGATCTGCTGCCTAGCTCACCTGGGAGGAGAAGGAGACCTGTCCCCATCTACACAAAAGGACAGGGGACCTAGAGCTCAGGGAGATGGTTTTTCCCTTCCCTCCCTGCTGGAGACTCTGCAGCCAAGCAGTGCATGGCAGAACGCCTTTGGGCGTGCTGGTCTTTGTGATCACAGCAAAAACAGAGAAGGGTGGGGGAGCTGGGAATCCAGACCCCACCCTCGGGCATCCCCATCCTCCAGAATCCTAACCCTGCACTTGGTTCTCCTGCCTTGGCTTCAGTACATGTACTCTGATCTATCTGTGAGTGGGGAGTTCTTTCAGGGTCTCACTGAAGAGAAGGAAGGGGAGACAGACAAAGACGGAGTGACAAAGAGAAGAGACAGAGGGTAGAGACAGACGCAGAGACAGACAGAGAGACAGAGGAGAGGAGGGGATGGGAGGAGAGAGAGAGAGGAGAAGAGAAGAGAGAGGAGAGGAGGAGAGGAGAGGAGGGGGAGGGGAAAGGAGAGGAGAAAAGGGGGAGAGGAGAGGAGAGGAGGGGAAAGGGAGGGGTGGAGAGAGAGACAGAGACAGACAGAAAGACTGAGAGACAGGGGAGGAGAGGGAAGGAGAGAGAGAGAAAAGAGAGGAGAGGAGAAGAGACAAGGGGGAGGGGAGAGGGAAGGGAGAGAGAGGGGAGGGGAGAGGAGGGGGAGGAGAGGAGTGGAGAGAGAGACAGAGAGAGAGAGAGGAGGGATGTGGAGGGGAGGAGGAGAAGGAGAGAGAAATAGAAAGAAGAGAGTAGAGAAAGGAAAGATGAAAAATTGAAGAGATGAGGGGACAAGAGAAGGGGGGCATGGTAGAAGGAAGGATTCTGTAGTTCAGAGAGGGGGTGGTAACCACAAGTCAAACAAGTTATGAATTATGATGGGAATTAAACATATCCTTAGATAAAAACCCAGAAGACAAAAAAAAGTGAAAGACTGGAGGAGATGTGGGAACCAAGTAAGAACTATCCATGCATGTGCAAAAGCACTGGGAAGGACTTAGGACTCCTTGTGGACAGCCAGTTCCTGTCCACACATGAGCAGTTGCCTGAGGCTGTAGCTCAGAGTTTGGAGTTGTGCCTGCTAGCTTGTCCAGATACACCTCTGGTCAATTATTCAAATCATTTCCCCTTAGTCCCAATGTAAAGCACTGTCATGGTGAAGGAGAGGGAGATTGGAGGACATAGTCTTGTATTTAGAACATAGAATTCAGAAATGTACAGGAACTGGGGGACCTAGAGAATAAGCTCTAGAAGGTAACTTCAAACAAGGGCCTCTAGGTGGCACAGTGGATAGAATGCCTGTCCAGGAGTCAGGAGGACTCACCTTCCTCAGTTCAAATCTGACCTCAGACACGTCCTAGCTGTGTGATCCTGGGCAAGTCACGTAGCCTTGTGTGCCTCAGTTTCCTCATCTGTATAATGAGCTAGAGAAGGAAATGGCAAACCACTCCAGTATCTCTGCCAAGGAAACCTCATCGGGAGTTTTCCAAATGGGAGGGTCCACCAAGAGTTGGACACAACTGAACTACAAAATTCGTAGCTGGGAAATCCCTGAGAACATGAAACATCAGAGTTGGAAGGAACCTTAAAAGACAGTTCCAAGAAGACCCAAACATAGAGAATGGAACAGGGCGGGTGAGGAAGGATTTCCTCTTATCTAACTCCCTCATTTTACAGATGAAGAAGTTAAGGTCCAAGTAAATTCAAGGAATTGTTTGGCAATTTAATGAAGCTAGTTGAGCCAGGGCTATAACTAAAACCTGTCCTCTTTCTTGTAAATGACCAAAAGTAAGTGAAGGCAAGAGGTGACCAAGTTTCCCTGCAAGGAAAACAGGTGAGCACAAGAAGGGTGAGCTAGGACTTGACAGATGTCAAGGAGGACTTTAATGGGTCATAGCTTGCTTCCTCTTCCCCATCAGGAAATTGGGCCCACAAAATGCAACCACAAGATTATAATTTCTTCTCCTCCTTACATGGTGCAGCTAATCCTAACCTTATGCAGCTCCCACCTACAGTAGTATAATTCCCATTGCATCCCTGAGTCCCCTTCCTAGGTTCAGGAAGTCTCGATCTGGAATAGTCTCAAATTTTAATTTATTCTCTCCCAGGGTGAATCATGGCCCCCAAACTTCTACAAGGACTTAAATTCCTTTTGTCTCTCAGCTATCTAGGGATTTAGGGTCATAGAGCTAGAACTGTTTCCATAGAACTACTAGACCAACTTCCTTATTTTGCAGGTTAGAAAACTGATCCCCAGGGAGCCTGAATGACTTGCTCAAATTAGGGAAAGAATCTGGGTCCTCATTCCAGAGCTGCTGCTGTTTCTAGTGTTCCAGACTGCTTACCATTAAGCAATGCATGGTCCAAACAAGTACTGCAAACTCTGTCTACTTCAATCCAGGAATCATGCCCTTTTTTCAAAAAATCAACTGTTCAAGTACAGGATGAGAAAGACCAATCAGTTGCCAAAGTCTGTTAATGCTACCTTCTTAACATCTCTGGTATATGCCCCCTTCTGTCCTCTGACATTGCCACCGCCTTGATGCAGAACCTCATCACCTCACACATGGACTATCACAATAGTCTATTGGTGGGTCCATCAGCCTCAAGTCTCCCTCCGTTATAGGCTATCCTCCACTCAAATATCAAAGGGACATTCTCAAAAATCACAGAACTGAACATGTTACCATCACCACCATTCAATCAACTCCACTGACTCTATATCACCTCCAGATTCCACTACAAAATTCACTATTTGGCTTTTGAAGTCTTTCATAAACTGGTCCTTTCCTACCTTTGCAGTCTCTTACACATTACTCCTCTGTAAAGAACGTCTTTGCTGCTTCTCACACACAATCAATACTGATTGATAATCACAATCAATTAAAACGTATTAAGTGTCTACTATGCATCAGGCACTCTGCTAAGTGCTAGAAATACCAAATGAGACAAAAAGCCCTGAAGGAGATCACAATCTAATGAGTTCTTGAGAGAGAGCTCACTACCTTTCTGTCCCTAATATAAGAGAATCCTAGATCTCAGAATGGAATAGGGCTCAAGAAGGTAACAGTCTGACCAGGACTCAGAGATGAAAGTCCTACACAACTTCCTGACAAGAGATCAAATTTTCATCCCTGCCAAGTGGTCTTGTCCAGAGAGATCCTCAAGGCTCCCATGTACTGAGTGGCAGACACACAATGTCTGGTTCCAGGGCTGTGATCACAATACTGATTTATCCTAGTAAGGACAGAACCAGAGAATGGACCTGGATGAAACTCAGGGGAACCAGAGAATAAGACAAAAAATGAAATATTCCCTGCCCATTGGGCATTCTGTGAGGGGAGATAAAGTGCATACAAATACAAAAAAAAATTATATACAAAGTAGACAAAAAATAAACACAAGGAAATTTGGGAGGGGAGATTTTAGCATCTATAGGCTTTATGTAGGAAGTAGAGCTTGACCAGAGTTTTGAAGTAAATTACGAGTTCTAAGAGGCAGAGGCAAGAAGGGAGGATATAACCGGTATGGGGGGCTGTCTGGGCAAAGACACAGAGGTGGGAAGTGGGAGGTTGTGTGGAAAAAAAAACAATAAGGGCAATCTGACTGACCTAAAAAGTGCTCAGAGGGGAATAATGTATAATAATACTGGAAACAGAGACTGTAAGGGGCTCTAAAAGTCAAACAGAAGAGTCTGTGGGGAGTAAGATAGGGAGCCAGTGGATTTTATTGAGTAGGGGAGTGATGCGATCAGGCTTGAATTTTGAGACCCTCATTTTGCTGGTCATGTGGAGGAGAGACTGGAGTGGGTAGAGACTCAAGACAGGGAGACCAAGTAGGGTGCTGGAACAATATCCCAATGATTGTTGCAAAGGAGATTGAGGGGTAAAGGTCAAACAGGTAAGAGGAGAAACAGGAGAGAATAGTGTCTTCCTGGGAAGGAGAAAGTGCCTAGGAGGCTAGGTTGATCAGCATCTTCAAAGCCTAAGAAGAATGAGCCAAAAAAGAACAAAAAAGGCCATAAGCGTTAGTGATTCAGAAGTCATTGTTGACCTTAGAAGGAGCAATTTCAGTCCAGTGGAGGTCAGCAGTCAAATGGTGAGGGAGTGAAAAACGAACGTAGATCATTTTCTCTAGGAGTTTGGGTTTGCAAAAGGGAGGAGAGATATGGGAGAATAGCTCAAGCAGAGAGCAGGGTCAAGGGAAGATTTAGGTTTGTTTTTTTAAGGATAAGGAGAACTGGAACTGTTTGTAGGCAGAAAGAAAGGAGCCAGGACAGACAGATAGGGAGAGACTCAAGATGAAAGAGAAGAAAGGATCCTGGGGGCCAATATCCAAAGACTAGACTTACAGACAGTATATGTCCTTGGGCTTATGCTAGAAAAGAGGGAATTTCTCTTCTTCTTTCTCTTCTCCTTCTAGCCTCTTGCCCACTGAACTTGTATGGCCACAAGAGCGTATGGTAGCTAGGTAAGTCTGAGGCTGCACCAATTCTCTGGCCAGCTTTTCTGATCTGTGAGTTAGGGGAGGAAACAGTGATCCTGTGTTGGGTGTTTCTAACCACTTCCTGAATCAGAGTGGACAGGAGTTCCTAGGACAAGGTGCTGGCTTCCTAACAGAAGACAGCTCCTGAAACGTCTCAGAGGAGAAGACCCATCCATGCCCAGGTTTTCCAGAAGATATGGCCCTTGAGTGAGTGGCTTAGACTTCACAGAGCTGAGGTGAAGATGGAATGCCTGTTCAGCAATACCACCAAACATTTCCTGCTTTCATATAAAAAGTGACAGCCCCCCAAGAAAGTAGAATAGGGGTACAGGGTGTTCAGGAAGGACTAACACCTCTGGGCTGAGGGTTGCCATGCTCTTTTCAGGGCTGTTCATCTACCTTTGGTGTCCACCTATCACCCAATTTTCACTTGTGTTTCCAAAAAGCTGTAGTATGCACACTGGTAAAACTATGTGGGCAGATGGGCTAAATCAGGTTAAGGGTAACAGACAGGACTCAAGCCCATTGGTGAGTCAGGGAGAATGTCTACCCCAAGCATGGGCAGATTTTCCCTGGGGACCAAATGAGTGGATGAGAACAGTTTGTTCTGAAGACCATGAAGGCGGCTGAGGAGCACTTAGAGCTTGGTCAGGCATTGAAGATGCCAAGATCATCCAGTGCATCCTTGGCCATCCTTCATCCTGTCACCAGACATATGGATGACTCTGGAAGATAGAGTGAGGCTGACAACTTTGTGCAGCTCTCCCTCACTTAAATTCAGTTCACAGGCAAGTCAAGATATCAGCTCAGGATGTCATTGGGCCTCTTCAAAAACAAAGGAGAAACAACCACAAGAGAAGTCAAAAGTGACTGTTTCATGCTATAAGTATTTGGCGATGCCCATGTGAGTCTTTAGCTTTTAAGCATTTCTTTTGTGGTAAAGGAAATAAATAACCATTACATCCTTTACTTACTTTGTGCATTGGATATCTTTCTAGAAGAGACCCCATGAATCCTTTTTATCTGAGATATTTTCCATGGGACTCCACTGGGTATAATGAGGCAGAAATTGTAAGAATAGCCTAACTTTCCCCTCTTTGGAACCAAACTCTACCAAGACTGAACCTAATCCAAGCTAGCTCAGGGCAGGAGTCTTTTAGTGGGAGAGGGTACTGCACTATCAAGGTTGTGAGTCTTTACAAAAATATAAGTGGAGGGCCTCAGCTGAGGTGGAGAAGAGAGGAAGCAGCATGTGATTGGAGGAGAAAAGAAGAGATTTGAGAGAGCCGACATTGGAAGGGGCATACAATAGAGACAAAGGATTGCCTTGTAGCAGTGAAGGCCCAGATGAGGGTAGATTACAAAAATTTGTTGGTGGACGCTGTCAGCATAGCTGTATGATGGGGTATAGGTACACAGAAGTAAGATCAGAGAAGACAGTCAAGGACTGTGGAGGACTTATGGATTAATAAACCATGAGTAGCATTAGAACTGGGGGTAGAGGGATTCAAAAGTAGAAGCTGGTGCAGTGTTGATTAAATATCAAATGAAAGTGTGATAACAGACTGGATGACACGGTAGCCTCCTTCCAGCTTCATATCAGATTCTGTGCCTCACCCAAAAGCTGGTGGATAACTACAACTGGGACCTCGGTATCTTTGAGGCAGCCTGTGCCAGGTGGCTCAAACCACTGCCACCACCCAATGCTACTTCCCCTCTAACTCTGGTGGAGCCAGCCCAGGACCAAGAGTTGAAGATACTTGGGAATATCATTGCTTCTCCCTACCACCAACCCTACTTTCAGCTCAGTCCCCACAACCATCCTAGAGAGGAACAGTGTTTGTGAAGGCATCTGCCACCTCCACCAACAACAATCACCTACTAATAACTGCTGAGGAGGAGGTCAGCTTCAAAGCCCTGCAAATAGGAGAATCTCATAGACAGCCATACCTGCTTCCAGACAGGCCCTGTCAATGACCATCCAAGAAAGCAACTTTTTGTAGAGATGTGACCCTTAGCAATAGCACCCACTTCCTCAGCACCCCAGCTACAGAAGATGAGAACAAAACATTCTCACCACCAGCAGCTTAGGCACTCCCAAAGGGTTTGACATCAGAGGTGGATTTGGTTGTGACATTCAAGGAGAGACATTACCATCTGCTTTGCTACAGTACCCTTAGAGCCAGGGGAGCTTTCCATCTGATTTGGGGCTGAAATTCCTCTAAAGTGCCCAAAGATACAGTGTGTTCCTGGAGGAGCCGGGTTTCTATGAGTGCAAGACATCAGCAGTGAGGAAGAAGGATTGTCCAAGGAGAATCTTATATACTAAGAGAAAGGGCTCCAAAAGGGAGAACAGAATGATCTAGGCCAGGGATCTGGAGAGGTTATGTTGGGGTGGTTGGAAAAGAAGAATCCAGGCATGGTAGCAAAACAAAGAAGCTTTCATCTAGGACTCCACAAATTCCTGTCCCATCTTCAGTTTCTCCCATTCTTCCTTACGGGTTTTGATTTTTCTTGGATTAACATTCCCTCTATTAGGATTATCCTTCTTCTCTTTCCTGTGTTTCCTCTTCTCTTTCATGATGTCCTTAGTGTCTTGAAGCATCTTCTCCTTCCAAAGATCAAAGAAGTACGATGGGTCTGTGTAGAATTTGAGCGCTTCTTTGCCATCATCTCTGTATGAGGATAGATTGTTGAGGGGTGGAGGAGCATTACAAGTGTTATACGTTTCCAGGACAGGCACTGGGAGTGAGGCCCTGTCGAAAAGCTTCTGGTCTTGAGTGGTGGAGCTTTTGAAGGCCTTTCGGGTGTTAATCCCTTGCAGTGACACTTCTTCCTCCTTGGGATCCAGCTGAGTGACTTTAACTTGTAGGCGGTCAACCCTCTCAGCTAGAGAGCTCATCCGGAAGGCAAAGGTATTTGCCTGGGTAAAGATCTCTCCAAAAATGTCTTCTGCAAATTTACTCAGGCTGCCCAGCTGTCGAATGACATTTGCCAGGGTGATGTTGGTCTTGCATTCCAGCTCGCTTGTAACACTAGGCAACGTCTGACGGCACAGGTGCCTTGGCTCGATGTTCCTCGTTACTAACGGCATGGTGGACCTGCTTCAGGCAATGTTCTGAATGATGAAAAACAACCTGGCCTCCGAAAGAGCCAACCGCGGCAGGCCCTGACGCCCCCTCTGCCCGCAGCCGCGGTCCGCAGGGTGGTCTAGCCCCCCGGCGGCTGCAGCCACTCTGGCCTGCGGTCCCTCCCTCAGCTCGCTACGCCCCCGGCCCTTTTTTTTTTTTTTTTTTTTGTTTAAAATTGTTTAAAATCATACACAATAACCCAGGGATTCTTCTACTGCACTTACGCCCCAAGAAAACCATCAAGAAGAAGAAAGTTCCCATACACCTAGAAATATTGATAGCAATATTTTTGAGATGCTAAGAACTGGAAACAAAGTCAATATCCACCTCCAGAGAAAGAACTGATAAATAGAAGTAGGCATAGTGTGGTTTTACACCTATTTGTAAATCTCTGTCAAATGGGGACCTTCTCTAGTGAGACATGGAGAGTGAGGGAGACAGCTCAGAACTCAAAATGTAATCAAAAATAAATTCAATTTTAATTTAAAGAAAAAAATCAAACAGAACTTAAATGAAGAGATATGAGGGGACACTGACACTCCCCACCCATGTCATCATGAAGGTGGGAAGTCCACAAATATTGTGCATTGCACAAGTTTCCAGATTTTTTTCAATGTTTTTCAATGATCAATTATACTGATTTTTTCTGTCTAAAAAATACTATTTGTCATATAGGAAGACTCTCTGGGAAGGGGAGAGATAATTGGGATAACTTATGATACTATACTAACAAAAGATATTTTTTTAAAAAGTATTTTTAAATGATCATACAAGGTAGCTTCATAGACAAAAAAACATAAATAATTTTATTTAATATTCCCATAATTATCAATAACAATCAAGCTATAAAACATGATGTCTATTCATGATCCGTTAAGTGGCGCAGTGGATAAAGCTCTGGGTCTGGAGTCAGGAAATCTCATCTTCATGAGTCCAAATCTAGCCTGGGACACTTACTAGCTGTGTGACCCAGAGCAAGTCACTTCACTCTGTTTGCCTCAGTTTGCTCATCTATAAAATGAGCTAGAGAAGGAAATGGCAAACACCTCCAGTATCTCTGCCAAGAAAACCTCAAATGGGGTCATGAAGATTTGGACTGAAACAACTGAACAACCACACTTGATCAAGTTGTTTGTTGTTTCCGTGGGGGATTCCTGTTTGTAAGTAATGTTGTATCAAGCCTTGGAACATCACAGAGCCTCCTAAATTAGATTTATAGGCACTCTAAGGAGTTTAGCCTAACTATATACACAGGAAAAGAACTAAGACATGAAGAATGTCTAGTTTACAGTCAGCCAGGAATTTAATAAGCACCAACATTGTGCCAAACTTTAAAGATACAAGAGAGGTTTAAAAAAAAATTGATTCTTGCTTTCAAGGGGTTCACATTCTAATGGGGTGGAAATATATATAAATAAATGTGAAAACATGTCAACATTTCCAGAGTCCAAGGTAATCTTAGTGGAGAGGCAGGACAGCTGGAGGGGATGGAATAAGGAGGAGGAAGACCCCCTGAAGCAGATGAGTCATGAACTGAGCCTTGAAGGAAGCCAGAGAGTCCAATAGGCAGAGGTGAGGAAGGAGCACATTCCAGGCATGGCAGGCAGCCAGGGAAAAGGTATGGAGCTGGGCAAGGGACAGCAAGGAAAGCCAGTGTAGCTCAACCATAGAAAATCTAGGAAGCAGAAAAGTGTGAGAAAACTGGTGAGAAGTGAAGCACCAGGCAATGAAGAGACTTAATTGTCTAGAGGTAATGGGGGGCCAAAGGAGCTCAATGAGCAGGGGGCTGATGTGGTAAGACCAAAGCTTTAGAAAAATAGCCTTGGAAGTGGGGTGGAGCCAAGATGGTGGAGTAGAAGCAGAGACTTCATAGAGCTGTCGCCCTAAGCTTAACCAAATACCTGTAAAAAATTACTCCAAACAAATTGTGGCACTACAGAACCCACAGAATGAGAGAATGAAGCAAATCTCCAGCCCAAGACAGCCTGCAAGATCAATTGGAAGCATCTATTGCCCCACACTAGGAGCAGAGCACAGTGCAGCATGGGCCACACCAGCACAGACAGGACCTGAGGAGGCCTTGGGAACTAAGTCTCTGGCACCTGTGGCAGTTTCCAGACTTGACAACCACAAAAACAAGGAGGATGAATTGGAAGGTCAGTGGAAAAAACCTGTTGGACCTGTGAGAGAGAGTTAGTGGTCTGGCCTGAGCCCCAAGGAGGTGGAGGGGGTGGAGGAGGCCGCAGTAGCAAAAGCATCAGGGGCAGAGGCAGTGGCTGTTTCTGGAGTGCTAGGCCCACAGATTGCGGAGGGATTGAGCAGCTGATAGTACACCCCCCACTTCCACTGACAACAGAGAACTACCTTGACAAAGAGCTCAAAAGTCAAGTAAATGGCTGGGGAAGTGAGAAAAGACTGGAAAAATAATCAGACTATATAGAATCTTGCTATGGTGACAAGAAAGACCAAAACATACAAACAGAAGAAGACAACAAAGTTGAAGCTCCTCCATTCAAAGCCTCCAAGAAAAATATGAATTGATCTCAGGCCATGGAAGAGCTCAAAAAGGATTTTGAAAATCAAGTAAAAGAAGTAGAGCAAAAATTTGAAAGAGAAATGAGAGTAATGCAAGAAAATATGCTTGCTAAAGAGACCCAAAAAATGCTGAAGAAAACACCTTAAAAAGTAAACTAACTTCAAATGGCAAAAGAGATCCAAAAAGCCAATGAGGAGAAGAATACCTTAAAAAACAGAATTGGCCAAATGGAAAGGGAGGTTCAAAAGCTCACTGAAGAAAATAATTCCTTAAAGCTTAGAATGGAGTAGATGGAAGCAAATGACTTTATGAAAAGAAAAGAAACTATAAAACAAAACCAAAGGGATAAAAAAAAGCAGACAATATGAAATAACTCATTGGAAAAACAATTGACCTGGAAAATACATCCAAGAGACACAATCTAAAAATTATTGGACTACCTGAAAGTCATGATCAAAAAATTAACCTAGACATCATCTTTCAAGAAATTATCAAGGAAAATTGCTCTGATATTCTGGAACCAGAGGGTAAAATAAATATTGAGAGAATCCACTGATTGCCTCCTGAAAGAGATCTCAAAAGGAAAACTAGGAATATTGTAGTTAAATTCCAGAACTCTCAGGTCAAGGAGAAAATATTGCAATCAGTCAGAAAGAAACAATGTGAGTACTGTGGAAACACAATCAGATTAACGCAAGATCTAGCAGCTTCTACATTAAGAGATCAGACAACTTGGAATATGATATTCCAGAGGTCAAAGGATCTAGGATTTAAAACCAAGAATCACCTACCCAGGAAAACTGAGTATAATATTTTAGGGGGCATATGGTCATTCAATGAAATAGAGGATTTTCAAGCATTCTTGATGAAAAGACCAGAGCTGAATAGATAATCTGACTGTCAAACACCAGAATCAAGAGAAGCATGGAAAGGTAAACAGGAAAAAGAAATCATAAGAAAATTACTAAAGTTGAACTGTTTACATTCCTACATTTAAAGATAGTATTTGTAACTCTTGAGACTTTTCTCAGTACTAGGGTAATTGCAGGAGTTATATATAAATAGACAGAGGGCACAGGGTGAGTTGAATAGACAGGGATGATACCTATAAAAATAAAATTAAGGGGTGAGAGAGGAATATATTGGGAGGAGAAAGGGAGAAATACAATGGGATAAATTATCTCTCATATAAAAGAGGCCAGAAAAAGTTTTTTCCATGGAGAGGAAGGGGGGGGGGGTGTGAGAGGGAAAGAGTGAAATTTTTATTCTCATCACATTTGGCTTAAGGAGGGAATAACATGCACACTCAGTTTGGTATGAAAATCTGTCTTGCTCTACAGGAAAGAAGGAGGTGCAGTGGGAGAGATGATAAAAGGGAAGGTAAATGGCAGGAGGGGGTAATTAGAAGTACATAATTTTGAGGAGGGACAAGGTCAAAAGGAAGAATATAATAAATGGGGAAAGGATAAGATGGAGAGAACTATAGTTAGTCTTTCATGTCATGACTGTTATGGAAGTGTCTTTAATGACTACACATGTATAATCTTCTCAGTGGGGATAGGGGGAGAGGAAGGAAGGGAGAGAAGTTGGAACTCAAAGTTTTAAAAACGAATGTTCAAAATTGTTTTACATGTAGCTAGGAAATAAGATATACAGCAATGGGAAGTAGAAATCTGTCTTGCCCTACAAGAAAATAGAAGGAAAGGGGATGACAGAAGGGAAGGGTGTGATAGAAGGGAAGGAAGATTAGGAGAAGGGGTAATCAGAATGTATGTTGTTTTGGGTGGGTGGAGGGGAAAGGTGGGGAGAAAATTTGGAACTCAAAATCTTGTGGAAGAGAATGTTGAAAACTAAAAATAAATAGATTAATTTAAAAAATAAAAAGAAAGAAAAATAGCCTTGGCAGATGAATGGGTGATGGAGTCAAGGTGAATGAGGAGAGGCTTTAGGTAGGGAGGGTGATTAGAAAGTTATTGCAATAGTCCAAACAAGAGGTGATAAGGATGATGATGACTGTGTGAGTAGAGCTAAGGAGATGCTATAAGGATGAAAACAGTAATATTCAGGAATTTCTTGAATATGGAAAGTTAGTGACAGTGAAACACAGAGCTCATGGGGCCCTATGATTGGAAAATGGTGGTGCCCTTGAAGAGAGAAAGAGAATGTGTTCTGTTCTGAGTATGCTGAATTTGAGATGCTAAGTGACATCCAGTTTAAAATGCCCAAAAGATAATTGGTGATGTGTGACTGTAGCTCAGGAAAGAGAATAGGGCTGGATATATGGATCTGAGAATCTTATGAGATAATCAAAACTATAGAAGGGGATGAGATCACCAAGCAAGAAAGTATAGAGTGGAAAAGAATAGAGGGTCCAAAACAAAGTCCTGTGAGACACTTATGCAGACTGTGATATATATTAATGAGGTACTGGCCCATCCCATCCCACCTCACCCCCCTTTAGTGAAGATTTTAGAGCATTCACAGATTTGTTTAGCTGGATTTGAACAAGCACATAAAACATACAAAAACAGATGATCTGTTAATCTCTTTCCTGGTGGTAATTGAATCAAGTACTATTTTGGGCCACTGGGTAGAAGGGAGATGCATGGAGAACTCTCTCCTACCTGGTCACCATGTGGCCATGAAAGCATGGAGTCTCCATTTCATCTCTTGTGTTTATTCTTTCCTGATCTTAGACAATGAAATATTCAGAGATAGAACAGACCAGCTTGTGAACTTGCAAACTTCAAAAAATCTAAAGAGTTATCAAAGGTCCAGCAAGTTAGTAACAGAGTTCCCTCACTCACTCAAATCAAAGTCAACTGCAAGTCATGTCCTTGTCTTGACGTCATGGTCCTGTTTGAGAAGAAAGTACAAACACAACAACAACAACAGATTTCCTCAGGTAGCCGTATCAACCAGATCTGGTAAGGAGTCCAGTAAGGACACCAAAGAGCAGCCAAGCAACCTTCTTGGGCCAACTCAGCTAACCAAGACAAAAATGTGTTCATCAGCCATACTATTCTCAGAGGCGAATTTGGTCAGAGTTCCTCAAAGGAAGAAAAGAATTTCTAGAACCAAAAAGTGCATTTCCCCCACCCCAAAGGTTGGCAGGTGGGGAGGTTTGTTAGGAGCCACTTCAAGTTTGAATCCACTCTCCCTTGGGATGGAATGGATCATAGAGGGGAGAATATATCCCCTGGTTTGAGGGGATGTTTTTTCCTTTATACCTTACTAAATCTTTCTAGTAAAGAATCCCTCCATATAAATAAATCCCTCTGTAAAAGCTAATTGATATTAGTTGATAATTGATATTGGGGACATTTTAATGGATCAAATGATATTAGGGAAATAGATGGAGGCTCCTGATTGGTAACATTATACCCTCTAAACTGTGAGAGGAAAAATATCCAGCTAGTCTCTAGGGACATGATCTTCCTATGCAATAAAAGTTATGATGAGTTTGAAACTCCCAAATGTCTCTCTCTCTCTCTCTCTCTCTCTCTCTCTCTCTCTCTCTCTCTCTCTCTCTCCCCCTCCCTCCCTATATATATATATATATATATATATATATATATGTATACATATATATATATATACATATATATATTATATGTATATATGTATATATATATACATATATATATTATATGTGTGTGTTTGTATGTATTTATGTAGATGTATGTACATATATGGGGGGACTTTGTCTGGGAGAAACAGTGACTCTTCCACATTCACAGAGAAATTTTTCACTCAAGATGCCCTACTTTGGAGGATCCATTAGAGAAAAATTAGGCAGGGATTTTTTTTCCCGTTTTAGCATGTAATTGTACAATCACTTTTCTCATGTGCTTCCTTACAAATCAGACTAGTTTCTTTTGTGACAACTCTGTTTGAATGTTTATATATTAATATCTACTGTGTAACCATACACAGTATATCACAGCTTAATAAGGAAAGTATGGATTCTGCCAAATCACTAACTTACTGGTGCCTGATTCCTAAAGGATCAAATTTTTTTTCATTTTTCTGTTAGGAAGAAATAAAGGAAACAAGCTTTTTAAGTACTTCGTGTGTGTCAGGCACAGTGCAAAATGCTGGAGATTTTTGTTTGTGTTCATCCTTCATTTTCCAAGAAGACCATGACATCAGAGAAATGATGACATGACTTGTACTTGACTATTTTGAATGACAAAGGGCTGTGCAAGGTCACCAGTCTCACTTTCTCCTCCTGAGCCGTCTGGGTCCAGTGACCATATATTCATCAGGATGACTGGAGATGGCACAGGATGCAATGGAAGACCTTGATCTTTTTTGGCTAAGCCCTATTCAGGTACTCACTTAGAGTGAGGTGAAGCCCATTCAGTGAATAGGCTTCTTTAAGAAGTAATCAGGGAATGACCCTTTTAATGAGCAAAAGAAAAAATATATAAGTAAATCAAACTGGGAGGGAAAGAGCAATGGTTACTATCGATAATCACTCTTAAGAAAGGCAAAGGACAGGCCCTGTCCTCAAGGAGTTCACAGTCTGATTATTTTAATAACTCCACAAATATTTTCTCATTTGATCCTCAAAATACTTAAAGGTGGGGGCAATTATTATCCCCATTTTTCAAGTGAGGAAATTGAGGCAGACAGAGGTTAACTGACTTGCCCAGGGTCACATCTGTCTGAGGCAAGATTTGAACTCAGATCTTCCTGACTCTTTCACCCACTGCATCATTCCCTGCTTGCTATGAGAGATCCTTGTCAATGGCTTATTCATAAGGTAATATTTTCCTGAGGCCTCAAGAATCAACCCCCAATTGCTTCATCCCTTTCTAGAACCCCACATGTGTTTATGTTTTCCCAAATCCTATTTTCTTTTCTGTCAACTTGACCCCACCTGGCCCATTCTGAAGGAGTTGGGAATTCCATTTGGATTATTCCCTGCAGTGTCAGGAATCTATTCGATAATTTAGGGGTGCCCTTTTATAGAGACCCAGAGGAAATTTTCTTGAATCCAAGGAGATCATTTATGGCACAAGGTCTGGGAAAATCTTAATTTGCTCTGTATAAGAAAAGCAACATAAAAATTTTGTCTGGACCTCCTGTTGAACTCCTTACGTATTTCAATGTAGGGTGCCTTATGTCATTTCAGGGACCCAGAGGAATTTTACAGGATTATGCTGGGTCTATGAGTGTGGGTCTGGAGTAGGGGAGAAGGGTGGTATTAAACAAAGAGGGTGAGGTTACCCCCCCCACACACAATCCTGACCCATCATCCAGTGCCTCATTAATGCACTTAAGTGAACAGCCCAGGGGCTGGTGTCTCAGTAATTATTTGTTGTGCAAATAAGGAAGAGGGCCTGAAGACCTGGGTTCCTCATCCCTGTCTCTCAGGAGGATCTGTTGGGTAACATTTTTTTCATCTATCCTGGAATCAATCCAGCCCACTCAGGACTCCTTTGCTTAGATCTGGGGTTTACTTCCTTGTGTCTCCTTGGAGGGAGGAACTAGCTAGATTTCCTTGGATAAATTATATAAGGTTTTCATTGACCTCCCAAACTTCTCCTGAAATAGAAAACAATTTTTTTTGTTAAACGATATTCTTCAGGCTCCTAGGGCACTGAGAGGTGGAGTGAATTAGACACACATAGTCGGTGTGTCTACACTAACATATATATGAGGGGTGGGCCTTGCTGCCAGGTCTTCCTCACGACAGAGTCAAGATGTTATTCACTCCAACTCTACAAGGCAGAGTCCCTTAGCCTGGTGTCATTTCAGGGTGGTCTGTGAACTTGGACAGAGAAAAACATGACATTTTCACTAACCTTTCTAACTGAAATTAAAATTTCCTCCAATTATGAAGGTGAACCATGAACACAATTCTCCAGAGGGGTCCCACCAGCCTGTCTGAGCAAGGGGTCCAGGAGATACAGAAAGGGGGAGAAACTTTAAGACTATAAATCACAGGACAGCTGCCAACCTGTACTAATGGAGGGGCCTTGCTCATCAGGAGTTCCCTACATCAATGAAAACAGAGGAGAAGTGAGGCTGGTGACCTGCACAGTCCTCCCTCATTCAAAACAAAGTCAAGTGCAAGTCATGTCATTTCTCTGATGGCGTGGTCTTCTTTGGCAACGAAGGATGAACTCAACAACAACGTCAATGAAGTCACAGAAACCACAAGTGTGGACAGCAACAGTACCTCAGATGATGCCAAATGTTTAAGAATTATGGACTGCCACGATAAGGAAGGAAGGAAGGAAGGAAGGAAGGAAGGAAGGAAGGAAGGAAGGAAGGAAGGAAGGAAGGAAGGAAGGGAGGGAGGGAGGGAGGGAGGAAGGAAAGAAGAAAAGAAAAAGAGAGGAAGAAAGAAAGGGAAAAAGGAAGGAAGAAAAGAAAGAAAAAAAGAAAATGTTTCCCATCCACTTATCAAAATCATTCAAGATCCCTTGAAAGATATGTCATAAATAACCCCATTCGATGACTCTCTGTGTCTGAATGCAAGCTAAATCTAGAACAGGAAGATGTTTGCTCACCGAGGGCTTGTTACTTTGATGGAGGAGATGCAGCACAGCCATAAAGCTGTGGGATCCTCTGTGGATGATGTGGGCTTGGAGATGTTCTTGTTTGCAAATGACTTTGTGCTGATGTCACCAAGCCCTAGAATACTATAAGACCTCCTAAAAGAAAACTGTAATCATGCAAAGAGTTTGGTCTACCCATCCACGCAAGAAAGACCAAGAGGATGAAGAATATTTATTGCCCAGATCACGACATGTATTGGAACAAATTATCTATAGTCTGTCCATCATCACTTATGTGTGTACATACATATCTATGCGTATATATATATATTTAAATATATGAATGTGTATATTTGTGCAAATATTTAAATATATAAATATGCATATATTTTATATGTGTGTATACATATATATTTATATGGCTGCTAAGTGGCTCAGTGGATAGAGCACTTGACCTGGGATCAGGAAGACCTAAATTCTAACCCCATCTCAGATACCTACTAGCTGTGTGACCCTTGGCAAGTCATATAACTTCTCTTGATCTCACTTTCCTAATTTATAAAATGGGGATGATAATAGCACCTACCTCACAAAGTTGTTGTGAGGATGAAACAATACAACACATGTAAAACATTTTGAAAACTTTAAATATGTGTATCTGAGACAGTACAAATGGAGAAGTTGGGCGGAAATTTGAACAGGAAGAAAAAGCATGGCAGCCTTTAGGAAACAATCAATCACCTTTAATGAGCCATGGAATACCACAGACTTGAAACACCTGAGGGTGAGGATCACACAGAAGGTAATGAACAGGCATCTTGTGGCTAACTGCAACATGGCACCAATGAGGAACTTAATTAAGATAGAAAAAAAGATGGGCTAGCCATGTGACAAGAAGAGGGGTGGTAGGTGAACCAGTAAGATGCTCCATTAATACCCTCTTGATGTCAGGAAAAATCCAGGGAGGCCTCTAGCATGGCAGGTGGATGCCTGTGGCAAATGTATGGAAAAATATGGACTAGAGTCACCTAAAATGGGCGGACATAGGTGTGATCAAATCATGGGAGGGAACTTTTAAATCAGTGAGATCATAAATCTGTGCTGTAAGTTGCTTATTGAATTAAAAAAATTTTCTCCCTAACAATGAGAGATATCCAAAAGTGGAATTGGCTGAGTCAGACAGCAGGTTATCGAGACAGAGGGTGTTCCTTTTCAGGAAGTGTTCAAGCAAAGGCTGAAACCTCAATTGTCAGAGAGCCTAGAGGAGATTCTTGTTCAAGTATGAGTTGGACACTACCTGGCCACCGAGTCATCTTCCAAAACTGAAATTCTTTAGGAGAGATAAGGAGAGGCCACCAGTCCTCAAATCTCCTCTCTGCCTATTCCAGAAAATAAAGAGTAGCCAAGATTCAAAAACAAGGTGACTTTCCCAGAAAATTAGGGATAGAACCATGATGGATCTTAGGTCCTTTCATCCAAAGGTCAAAAGGTGATGCTCCACCATCACCTACCCTAGGCCATTCAGGATGCCAGTGTTAGAATCCCATGTCCACCATATTGGTTGGGTGTTTCCAACCCGCTTCTCCAGTCCCTATGACCTGCAAGTGGGTAGGTCAATAAAAGTGCATTCAGAAACTTCAGGTAGAGGACCTGAGGTTCTAATAAGTTCCTTTATAGATTCAGGTAGAGGACCTGAGGTTCTAATAAGTTCCTTTATAGATTCAGACAAGCCCCAAGAGAAAAGAATATCTTTGCCCACTGTCTTATGGGACTTCTGGAAGCTGTAATCTTTTGTTCCACGGTGTTGGTGGGAGATGAAGTGCACTGTCCCTGCAGGCTGCTGAACACTATGGTCCCCTGTGTGATGGGGCTTCTAGGGATTGTAGTTCTTTGCCTCTTGGTGCTGCTAGGGCTGACAGAAATAGTCTTCTTCCTACCTCAAAAGCTTCTGGGAGCTGGAGTCTCTATAGCTTTTACACACTCTGTTCTTCCCTTGTCTAGTAGCCCATCCTCCACAGAAAACAAGCTCTGCCCAGGTACCAGGTGTGTGCCACCCACCACCCTGAATCCTGAAAGAGAAGCCCTCAGGGCTTCAGTTTCCTTGTCTTTAAAATGGGTGAATTGGACTAGTGGTTACTGGAAATCCCTCCTACTTCCAAATCTTTGACCTGTGACCCACAATCATCCTAGCTGTAAAGCACAGCCTAGGGGATCAGCCAAGGAGGTCTGCTCAGCTGGCTGATTGTGATCTTGAACAATCAAGAGACCTTATTTCTCCGCAGGCAGCTCTGCCTAGATCCAGGAAAAGAAAAGCACTCCTCTGTCATAATTAATTACCTACAAATCCACCCCTTGGAGAGGGAAGGGTGGTGAAGGAACACTAACCTTATTGACCCAACCAAGACGCTGGGGAGGGGAAGAGGAGCAGATAATAGATGTACTTGAATTTCCTGGAATACCCTGACTGAGACAAGAGCCTCCTACTGAGTAGACTGAAGAAGAAAATGAGAAAGGAAAGAGAGAAGGGGAAAGGAAAGAAAAGAGAAGGGATGGGGGACCTGGGATATAGGAAAGGAGAGAAAAAAGGGAAAAGAAGAGAGGAAAGACAAGAGAAAGAAGAAAATAGGGAAGAGAAGGGAAAACAATAAAGAGAGAAGAGAATGAGAAAAAACTCAAACAGAAACAGAGTTTTTAATCCACACATAAAGAATCCTGTGAGCCTCATACTTAGTTTTAAAATGTAATGCTACCTATTTTTATTGTATTTTTATTTGTTTTGTCAAATATCTCCCTATTCCATTTTTATCTGGTTCAGGAAGCACTCTGGAGTGTCTTGTGTTGGATACCTGTGAGAATAGATGATAGGAGAGAAAAAAGAAAAGAAGAGAGAGAGGATAAAGGAGAGGAACTGGGAAAAGAAGAGGGGAGAGAGAAAAAAGAAAGGAAAAATCAGGATTAAGGTGAGATGGAAAAAAGTGAGAGAAAAAAAGAGAAAAAGAATATAGTAGAGAATAGAGGTAGACAAAGGAAGGGAAAAGGGGGAAAGTGTCGGAAGAAATAATGTGGCAAGACTAGACAGAGAAGGGCAAAATTAGTTTTGATTGTTTTTAAGATACAGTCTTCAGACCAGAAATCCCTCATCTTGAATTCCTGGCAAAATTCTGGAAGGTGTAAGTTGGCAAACACCTGGAAAGGGAAACACTAAGCAGGAGGAAACAGTCTCTTTTCAAGAATAAATAATGCCAGATTAGCTTCATTGTGTTTTTTGACAAGTTTTCCAGGCAGGCAGAACCAGAGAACATCGGAGATATGGGGTATGTGGATTCCAATGATACATTTGAAAGTCTTTCATGTTACCCTGGTGGACAAGATGTCAAGATGACAGCCAGACAACACGACAGTTCTGTGAATTCACAGCTTGTGGAATGACCTGATGCAAAAAGTGGTGATTAACAGGTTGGGCAATCGGGTGGGGAGACGTTGCTATCGTCACACAAGGATGTTTCCTTGGCCTTATAATGGTCAATGTTGGTTATCAGTGATTTATATGAAGGTATAGGTGGCCTCTTTATCAGTTTTTTAGATAGCCCCAGGTTAACCAGAGATAACTAACCCCTTGGATGTCCAAATCAGGATGAAAAAGAAGAAAAGTTTGGTCAGGTTAGAACAGTAATAGGTTGAAACTAATAGGATGAAATTTAAGAGAACTGAGAAGTTTGCTGTGATTTCAAGGATCAGCTGTACGTGTATAAGATGAGACAAGAGTTACCATGAAAATGTTCTCAATAAGTCAGCCATAGGACGAGGCAGCCCCAAGAGCTAATGCAAACCTAGGTTACATGAAGAGACATAGAATCCCAGGAAATGGGAGTGAGAGCCCCACCATCTTCTGCTGGGATCAGATCTGTTGTATTTGTTCCTCACAAGCAACCCTCTGTGCGCACTTGTGCCTTCTCACTCGTTGAACTACATGCCTAGAACATATTCCCTCACCTCCATCTCTTGGAATTTCGGCTTTCTTTCAAAGCTTATGCCAAGCACCACCTTCCCTGTGAACCCACTTCCACAGGCTGCTAGTTCCCTTCCATCCCAAACCAACATTTTGCATCTATTCTCTCTCTCTCTCTCTCTCTCTCTCTCTCTCTCTCTCTCTCCATATATATGGATATGGATATGGATAGATAGATTGATACACCCCTTGTGTCCCCCAATAGAAGCTCCCTGAGGGCAAACACTGCTTCATTTTTCTCTATGTATCTCTAGCCCAGTGCCCGGCACATAGTTCTTTCTTAATAAATGTGTTTTTTTTTTATTAATTGGTATAAACATGGGAATGTCAATTATTAGTATTTTATTAATATATCCTATTAATGAAATGATAATGACAGTACTGATGACGTTGTTGTGGTGGATAATGATGATGAAGAAGGCAGCCTGGTCTAGTGGATGAAAGAGCTAGCTTTGGAATGAGGGTGACCTGGCTACCACTCTCCCCTCCAATTGCCTATGTGACTCTAGGCAAGTT